>NW_020837973.1:13810849-14028593 GCF_003676395.1 Aethalodelphis obliquidens
TTATATAGTTTTAAAAGTCCAGTGACTAATTACTCAGGGAGGGAAAATAAAACCTTAAAAATGCTAAAATAATGTAGAAGTTTGAACTGAAGCTATTTTATAATCAGAATGACCCTTCAAAATATCTCAACAACACATCTCCACAAATGTGTTTTTATAGTATTTTCTAATTTCTGTGTCCATAATGCTGGAGATATCTGTGTGCTTTCAGCACCCCACTATAGTAGGCAGAGTTTCTGGGAAGGGACCCCAAGATTCCATACCCTAATTCCCAGAACCAATGAATGTGATGAGGTACAACTACAGTGGTTGTGTGATGTTGTAAGGCACAATTAACCTTAAATAGGTAGATTATCTGGATTGTCCTAATCTAGTCACATTAGCCCTTAGAAGCAGAGAACTTTCTCCTGCTGCTGGCATTAAAGGGGGGCAGGAGAAGAAGATAGAAGGAGAAGTCAGGGAGATTTGAAGCATAAGGACTCTACATGCCATTGCTGGCTGAAGATGGAGGAGGCCACATAAACAGGTTGGAAAGTCAGCAAGGAAGTGGGGACCTCAGTCCTACACCTGTAAGGAACTTGATTCTGCCAACACCTGAATGAGCTTGGAAGTAGATTCTTCCCCCAGAGCCTACAGAGCCCCCGGAGTTCTCTGAATTAACAAACTGTGAATTAACAAATGGGTGTTGTTTTAAAACACTAAGTTTTCAGTAATTTGTTATGCCAACATAAAAAAACGAATACACCCACTTACCCTATGTCACGGCAAATGTGTCTAAGCAATGTTTTAAGTTTCTGTTGTTAGGACTGTTTCAACTGGCTTCACCCAACTGAACTGCCTGTCACAGTATTTAAAACACAGTGTTGTCTCTTCTTATTCCATTGAATAAGAAGAGACAGCAGTACTGTTTTGCTGTTGTTTGTCTCTCCTGCAGCAGTACTGTTTGTTTCCTTGTACTGTTACAGCATCCATTCATTAACAACAGACATCTACTCGGAGTTACTTTATGCTCTGTATCATTTGCTGCATTGTTCCTTGCATTAGCTTGGGATGCTTGAAATTTTGTTAGCTTGGTTCCACCATTCTTCTGGCAATCGTTGCCTATATTTAGAGTTCTGCCATTTCAACAAAACTGTGATATATTGAATGAGATTGCCAGTGGAATTAGTTTTATTCTCCACATAACTTATTATTTTAATTGTAAAATTAGCTTTTGTTTCCACATTTGGCAGCTTCAGCAAGTTGAAGGAAAATGGTGGCCTCACACATCATAATTGGATCCTGTAGTTGTTGCTACAACATAGCTTGCTTCTCGGTTATGGTAAAATATGAACGTCAGGGTATCTTACAAAACTTCACTCATGATTCATGACCTGGACTCAGTAAAAACTGACTCTCCAAACAACCTCTGAAGTTTACATAGCTCCATTATGATTATTTTATTAAAGGATCTCCAGCTGCAAGGAAGAAGGTCACTGGGTGGGACCAGAATCAATTTTCTATCTAGTAGAGAAGGATGCCAGCAACTAGCAAATTAAAACCAGGAGGGATAAAAACAAAGATTTGCAAATGAAAGGAAGCATTGAACACAGAGTCCCACCTGCCCTAACAGTTTGGAGATAGTGAACGTAGCCTACAAGAAGCTGGAGAGAAAGTCTGTAAGAAGTCAAATAAAGCACCAAACTGAGGAGTCTATGGTCATATCAGAAGGAAGTAAGAAGTAGCTTTAAAAGCAGAGCAGGCAAATATCTGCCTTCCAAGATGATTTTAAATAGCGCTTTCCAAAAGTGAGCAGTTAAAACGATGAGACACCACTACACACCTCTTGGAATGGCCCAAATCCAAAACACTAACAATACGAAATGTTGACGAGAATGTGGAGAAACAGAACTCTCATGCATTGCTGGTAAGAATACAAAATGGTACGGCCACTTTGGAAGACAGTTTGGAGATTTCTTGCAAAACTACACATACCCTTACCACATGATCTAGCAATCATGCTCCTTGGTATTTCCCCAAAGGAGTTGGAAGCTTTTGTCCACACAAAGACAGATGTTTATAGCAGCTTCATTCATAATTGTCTAAACTTGGAGGCAACCAAAATGTCCTTCAGTAGGTGAATGGACAATTAAACCGCGGTACATCCAGACAACGGAATATTATTCATTGCTAAAAATAAATGAGCTATCGAGCCATGAAAACACATGGAAGAAACTTAAATGCATGTTACTAAGTGAAGAAGCCAGTCTGAAAAGGGAGGGAGGGAAGAATAGGTGGAGCACGGAGGAATTTTAGGGCAGTGAAACTACTCTGTATGATATTATAATGCACCATAATTATACAATAATAATATATGTGTAACACCATAATACTATAACATATTATAATGTATAATACATGTCATTATGTCTTTGTCCAAAGCCATAGAATGTACAACACCAAGAGTGAACCTTAACGTAAACTATGGATTCTAGGCGATTAGACGTGTCACTGTAGGCTCATCAGTTGTAACAAGTGCACCACTCCGGTAAAGGATTGATAATGGGGGAGGCTCTGTGTGTTGGGGAGAGGCAGGAGAGGTATGGGAGATCTCTGTACCTTTCTCTCAGTTTTGCTGTGAACCTAAAACTGCTCTAAAGAAATGAAGTGTGTGTGTTTTTTTAAGTGAGTAGCATTCTTCTAGAAATTTTTCCTAAGTAACAATATGGCAAACTATGTGTATAAGGATTTCTGTTCTGGCTTTGATTATACATAGAAAATTGGAAACCATCTAATGTTGAACAAGAAGAACATCCTATCATCCTTCTCCGCTTATTAGGCAGCTCTCAAATATGAAACTGTATTTCTGTATGTACGGTGTGGAAAGATGCTTGGGACCCATTACCCAGTGAGAAATCAGAATAATGATGGTTTTCTTAAATGTCATGAGTATCTACCATGCACTAGTTGATATGCTTATCTCATTTTAACCCCTCTAACCAGCTTCTGGGGTATACATGTTATTGTGATCTAGTTTCACATAAGGAAACTGAACCTAGAGTTGGGTGAGTACTCTGTGTGAGTACTTTATTACTTAGGTTTAGTTACTTGCTTAAGTTTAGTACTTAGGTCAAGTACTTACAGAGCCAGTAACTAGAAAGGCTATGGTTTGAACACAGGTTTGCCTGGCTCTAAAATTCATGCCCTAAACTACTGTATAGAAAAGCATGCAGAATATAATCTTATTTTTTAAGAAAAAAATTCATAAATATATAGTCAAAGTAAACTATTTCATCATGCATTCCATTATGCATTCTTTTTTTCACAAACTGGTTGCATCTTAAAATTGATTGTGCCTTACAGCTGCTGCCAGTTTGGAGTAAAGAGGCTGATTTCTTTCAGAGAGTATTTGGAATTGCTTCT
Source organism: Aethalodelphis obliquidens (assembly GCF_003676395.1). Lineage (NCBI taxonomy): Eukaryota > Metazoa > Chordata > Mammalia > Artiodactyla > Delphinidae > Aethalodelphis > Aethalodelphis obliquidens. Next base: position 13,814,252 of record NW_020837973.1, read on the forward strand.
GCCAGTTTTTAAATTAAATTAAATTAAATTCTTTAGGAGTTTTGGACCACACAGGAGCTGTGAATTCAGACCACAAACCTGTATAGAGGTAACAACTTGTGTTTCAAATTCTCAAGGGAGAATTTTTTTTCCTTCCTCCAGCACTAAATTAAGAGTAGAAGTTCCTTTCTGTATAGTGTATGTGTACATTTTGGGTCCCAGGTTTATTCAGGGGGTATCTATTATCTTATTAAATTCCCCATCTTGGGTTTTTATCTTTCTTAGTAGTATATCTCATAATCAATGACTTTATCATTATATAAAATATGGTACTCTCATCAAAATGTCCACAGTGATTATCTATTATGAGTAGTTTTATTCTTTTAGCTTACTTTGCTTACAAAGTACTCTACAAAAAACATGAATTGGTATTTTTTAAAAGTAATATGAAAAAATTGAATCAGCCAGTGTCTTGTAATTCTGAAACAACCAACTGATGTAGCTGGATCATAGACATACCAATACCTAGTCTGTCTGTCATATATGTGTATATATATAATGCATATATATATATACACAAACACACATATACATACATATATATATACTCATATATAAAAAGAAAGTATATATTATGTGCATAAAGTATTATACATCATGTAAATATGTTATATATTATAAATATATATTGTATATAATTATAATACAATAAATTATAAATCATATAAATATGTATGATAAATTAACTGTATATGTGATACACGGTAGTATGTTTGTGTGTGTATATATGTATATGTGTGTATATATATATATATATATATATATATATAATATAGACTGGCCTTTTTGCTATTTTGGGGGTGACGTTACATTAGATAAAGCTAGTACGCAGCTGTAAAAGTGAAGAGAAAGCCGCTGACTTGGAAACATGCTGGCATATTTGGGGAAGTAAGCAGAGAGCCCTGTCTGATCTCCTCAGTCTGCACAAACTCTTAAACAGGGCTGACTGACCGGAGACTCTCAACAACATTCCAAAATGGCAGAGCTGCCTCAGTTCCAGAACCCTACCCAAACCCCAACCCCTTATCCATTAAAAACAAAACAACAGGTTTTTACTCAAGCATTATTACTGTGAGGAATTCCTGATGTTCGGTGGAGGGTGAGCAGATGAACACCATCAATGACAAGGAGGTCGTCATCACAGCAGTTCTCGAGATGCATCTGTACGGAAAACAGGAAGGCACAGATGACAGAGAAGGGTCACAAGCTCACGTCTATGGGTTCAGATATGTAACATAACATCTAGATAGGGAAGCTGCCATACTCTCCTAGTCTTCCAGAGAATTTTTATGTGAAATTTCCTGGCTCTAAGATATTACCTCAATTGGTAAGAGGACAATGCCGGGGAGGGTGTGCTAAACACACCTGCCACCTAAATATAGCACACCATGGCCTCTGGATTAGCACGTTTGAAAGAAGAGAAGACGCTGCCTTCCAGAAGCTGCGCTCTGAAGATGGTGACAACATAAATTTCGGAGTAGATGCAGTGGCAAAGTTCTGTGGGAGCAAGCAGATGGATCATTTATTCCTGAGGGAATCAGGAAAATAATCATTGAGGTACCATTTGAACTGAGTCTTGGAAAATAAATAGGACTTTCTCATGTAGAGGGATGAGGAAAGGATACTACAGGTAAAGCTAAGGTAAAAGATATCTCAGGTAAAAAGACTATATTCGTTTGCTAGGGCTGCTGTAACAAAAGACCACAGACTTGGGCTTCCCTGGTGGCGCAGTGGTTGAGAGTCCACCTGCCGATGCAGGGGACACGGGTTCATGCCCCGGTCCGGGAAGATCCCACATGCCGCGGAGCAGCTGGTCCCATGAGCCATGGCTGCTGAGCCTGCGCGTCCGGAGCCTGTGCTCCGCAACGGGAGAGGCCACAACAGTGAGAGGCCCGCGTACCGCAAAAAAAAAAAAAAAAAGACCACAGACTCAGTGGCTTAAACAACAGAAATGTATTGACTCATAGTTCTGGAGATTAGAAGCCCAAGGTCAAGGTGTCCACAGTGTTGGTTTCTCCTGAGGCCTTTCTCCTTGGCTTGTAGATGGCCGTCTTCTTCTGTGTCCTCTCATGGGCCTTCCTCAGTGTGTGCATCCCTGGTGTCTCTTCCTCTTTTTATAAGGACATCAGTCCTACTGGATTAGAGCCAAACCCTAACCCGTCATGTTAACTTCATTGCCTGTTTAAAGATTCTATCTACAAATACAAAGCTACTGAGGGTTAGGGATTCAACATATGACTTTTGAGGAGACACAACTCAGTCCATAACAAAGGGCGTGAAGGAATAGAAGTTTATGTTCTAAGGAGTTACTAGATTCAGTGTGCCTGGAATCTATATACAAAAGGAAGAGGGTGCTGGGAGAAAGACTGAATATGAAGTTCTGAGACCTGAGTATGAAGACAGCTGTGTCCTGCTGAGACATTAGGGCTTGTCCTGTAAACAAGAATGTAATGTGATGTGACTTGAGTTCTAGGAAGGTGTCACAGGACATATAACCAATGGACCGGAATAGGGAGGCTGGGCCAAGCTGGAAGGCCCGTCCAATGAGGCTGCTAAGAGATGAACCAAGGCAGCATGTGTATGGACAAGAGGGCAGAGGCAGAGACACATCTGAGGACAAATAGTCAGGCTTTGCTGAGTGGTTGGTGGTTGTATTTGGAAGACGGGAAGAGATAGACGCCAAAGATGTCTCATAAATTCCTAGCCTGGGCTATACTATGTCCTGAAGAGATACACCAAGAGGCAAATGTCAGGAGGTAGATCTAGTGGTATGTCTTTATTTTGTTCCGTTTATTTAATTCATTCTTTTGGTGGATTCAGGGCATAAGTTCGATTCTTATTGGTAGATATAAGATGCTTGAAGGGTATCCAGGGAGAAATGACAAATATCTCCAGTTGGAAATATAAGTGTAAGGTAGGAGTTAGGGTGGTAAATATAGATCTGGAATCAGGAGCATAGGGGTAACAGCTGAAATGACGACAGAAAATAATATCACCTCATTGGCAGAACACAACAAGAAAAGGAGTAGATGATGGTGGAACCCGTCATCAGTTTAAGGAGCAGGAAAAGGAAAAGGAGTTGCTGAGAGGCTAAGAAGGATGATCAGAGAGTGATGTAAGACCTGGAGGGGAGTGTCCTGGATGATACGTAGAGGAGAGTTTTAGGGGTTGATCAGTAGGGTCTAATGACGTGTATCGGTAGAATGAAGCCCCAAACAGACTATCGAATTGGAAAATGAGGTCAACTGCACCTGACACAGTCCATCCAGATTGCTATGACAAAATTACCATAGGCTGGATGGCTTAAACAACAAATATTTATTTCTCTTAGTTCTGGACTGAAAGCTGGAAGTTCAGGAGCAGGATTCATTCCAGTGCAGTCAGGTTCTTGGTGAACACCTTCTTCCTGGTTAACAGATGCTCTATCCTTATATGGTGAGCAGAGAGGGAGAAGGAGAGAGAGAATGAGAGACAGAGAGAAAGAGCTAGCTCTCTGGTCTCTTCTTGTAAGGGCACTAATCCCATCAGAGGGGCTCTATCCTCGTGACCTCACCTACTTACCTCCCAAAGATCCCACTTCCTAATATCATCCAATTGGCGGTTGGGACTTCAATATGTGAATTTGGGGATATGCAAATATTTAGTTTGTAGCAATAACCTTGGCAAAAACGGTTTTGGGAGGATGCGGTTAGCAGAGGCACTACAACAAGCTGAGGAACTAATGGGGGTATAGAGAGTGTACTGGGAAGAGTACTCTCGAGGCTGATTTCAAAAGAAAGGAAAGAAGCAGTGTCTGGTGAGACTGTTTTCCAAGTAGCTATGCAGCCCCAGCGAGATAGGAAAGATGCAGCAATTCTTAACACGTGCAGGCCTTACAAGATGCCCTTCAAACAGACGTTACTGCCTACACTTTACAGATGAGGAAGCTGAGACTCAGAAAGGTTAAGTCAATTTCTCCAGGCCACCCAGCTGGGTAAGTGAATGAAGCCGGGATTTTAACCCAAGTCTTTCTGCATCTGAAGAGTCCCCACATCCCATGTAAGAGGTGCGAAGGTTAAGTAATGAGTTATAAATGTGAGGGCTGCGGGAGACATACAGTTGGGCATAGATTACATCGATTCTGAATGCCACTTTCTGGACAGAGGGGAACTCTCTCCTGGATGGCGCTAAGAAGCATCAGTCACTTCAGCTGAAAGCTCTTAATAAATTCTGTTACTCAGGTGGCACCTGGCATAATGAGATAGTAGTCGGTACCTTAATAAAACTGAGTCTTACAAAAAGAACCATTGCATACCTGTGCAGCAATCCACAACCTAGGAAAAACCAAGCAACTGCTTCTTTTTCTGGAAGATTCCTGCAAACTCCTCCTTGTCCAGCTCTAGTCCCCTGTCACTGTTGGGTTGTATAGAAGCGCCTCAAGGTTTGTCAGAATGTGGTACCATTCTTCAGACTATGGCATTTAACCAAAGGCTGAACTCGGAAAATTCAGTATCCAGTCCTCTACTCAATAAGATGAAGGGTAAATACACGGGCAACTGGCTGAGTATTTAAGTGCTTGGCTTTCGTATTTCTCCTTCATTCTACAGAACATTTTACTCTGCCCCTGCCCTCCATCTGTCTTTGTATTACTCTACACAAGTGAAGCTCTCGAAACGGCTAAAGTGTATTTATGAGGCTCTAAATGGAAGGGTCCCATTTATAACTGGGGCAAAGCTGTGTGTCCTGCATCTAGGCTTAATAGCCAAGTCTCTTTCTCAAAGAAACTATCCAGAAAAACCAATTTTGTTGAAGTTGCTCTGCATTTGCCAGGCTGTTATGTAGACAGTTTACCTCTTGCTCCCGAAAGAGTTAACTATTCTCAGGCCATTAGGTTGGAAGTGTGAATGGGTATATCATATAACACACAAGAATGACCCAAAGTTTACAATAAATAAACAGTTTAATGTAGCCGTAATCACACATTTCATGCTTGCTTGTCTGAGATTGGTGACAGGAGGAGTGACTACCTTTTCCAACTAAGGCAGCAATTAAAGTACTCAATGATATAGGAAAGGTTTCATTTCTGAAATGTACCTGAATCATAGATTTTTATATAACCACCAAGTTTATCCAAAGAATTAGAAGTGGAAAATGATTTTCAGACATAGAGATTCTCCAGCCCCTCTACAAATACTCTGTGTGAGTGTGAACAAGCTCCTTTGTTTCTCTGGTTCAGGGTCCCTCTGTCTGTCTTGATTCTGTGGCCCCCAGTAGGACTCCCCTTCCCCTCCCCTCCCCTCCCCCTCCCTCCCCTCCCCCTCCCCCTTCCCTTCCCCTCCCCTCCCCCTCCCCTTCCTCATCCGAGATCACACCTGCAGTGCTGGGCTTCCTCACCCATAGAGGTTGATCAAGGAGAAAAATATGACCACAAGGTGGCAGTAGCACACACAAGCTTTATTTGGGTTCCCCTTTGACAAGTTTACTCCTGGGGCAGTCCCTCAGAGCGTGAAACTATCCAGAGGCTTCAGCAGAGGGACCACCATCCAGAAGAGGAGGGCAAGGGAACTCCCGGGGTTGGGGGGGGAATCAGAGAGGGGCCTTACACATCTAACTGACATCACTCTGCAGCCCAACAGGGGATCTCTGGGTCAGAGAGCCTCCAAGGGCAGCAGCACCGACTTGGGGTCCTTATAGCCCCAGTTCATCTTCCGCGTCTCTAGAAGACATTGGGGAGTTTCATGGCGTATGCAAACAAGGCAGGCTCTAAAAGGCAAAACAAACAAAAAACAGCTTATTTGGGCTATATTTGAAACAATTGGATGTGTAAAAAACGGAGTTTGGCACAGACCTTTGAGGTGACAGGTTTTCACAGTAGTGAGGAAATGAACCATCTAGGGGTTAATATACAGAGGCCATCTTTGGCTCATTTATAAGGCACCACTTCTTGTTGCACATCCTTTATCTCTGCCTGAAGCTGCTGTTCCTGCTTGGCCACACCTCGTCTCAGCCTGCTCCCAGGCTCTAGCCATCTCCACGTGGCAGGCCCAGCATGCCCTACTCTAATCCTATCACTCCTTGGCTCTCCAGGGGCCGCCACACTGGAGTTGTTATGCTCAGACTTTTTTTTTTTTTTTTTTTTTTGCGGTATGCAGGCGTCTCACCGCTGCGGCCTCTCCCGTCACGGAGCGCAGGCTCCGGACGCACAGGCCCAGCGGCCATGGCTCACGGGCCCAGCCACTCCGTGGCATGTGGGATCCTCCCGGACCGGGGCACGAACCCGCGTCCCCTGCATCGGCAGGGGGACTCTCAACCACTGCGCCACCAGGGAAGCCCTAGGCTCAGACTTTTACTTCATCTCTGATGGTATGTCCTGCCTGGGCTCTATCCCTGTCCTTGTGTTTTCTCTGGTACCTGGACAGATTCCTGACCCCTGGCTCTCTTCCCCTTCGTTTCTTTGTTGCTGCCTTAACAGCATTTATTTCAGACTGCAGTTAATTCATTTTTACATATTTTTTAATTCATGCTCCCCTTTCCTCCACTAGAGAACGCAGACCTCCCCGGCTTTGTTCACTCCTGGATTACCCATGCCTGGAATAGTGCCTGTTACAGAGCAGGTGCAAATTTGCTGAATGAATGAATGATACGATACGCCTCATGGCCATGTAATCTAAACCTTCTCTGAGGAATGAAGTACACAGTTTTCTCAAAGCCACTGAAAGTGATAGTATTCATGCATAAGTTCCAGGAAGTTTGTTTTAAAACACAAATTGATTATTAAAGTCTCTTCTCCCTGCCTTTAAACATTGTATCTTCCTGCAGTGATTACTTTATAGTGATTAGCTTAGGTTTGGCACCTAAGGAACTGCTCATATCAGTGACTATCCAAGAGCAGTGATCATATCATGAATATTCATGAATCATCTATTGCTTGACACATGGCTTCAAAGGCTAGAAAACACTGCTTACACTTCATTCCTTTAACAAATATTTATTAAACACCTATTATGTGTCATTTACTAGGCTAAGCCCCAAAGATAAAATAGTAAAGCAAAACAGGTGGAATGACAAACATCGGTATTCTCTATGCCAGGATTTTTCCAAAAAGTGTTCACACAGAGATACTTCTTTTTAAAAAGTTGAAGTCTTCCATAGCCAAATAGGTTTCAGAAGCCCTGTAGACGAGACCTCTTCGTGAAGACTCATTTTCAGGTGAAAGTGGAAGAGGCTTTGAGAAGTTCTGTCATTTAAAAGCAGTCTTGGACTTCCTGGGTGGCGCAGTGGTTAAGAATCTGCCTGCCCATGCAGGGGACATGGGCTCGAGTCCCGGTCCGGGAATATCCCACATGCCGCGGAGCAACTAAGCCTGTGAGCCACAACTACTGAGCCTGTGCTCTAGAGCCCACGAGCCACAACTACTGAGCCCATGTGCCACAACTACCGAAGCCCGCATGCCTAGAGCCCGTGCTCCACAACAAGAGAAGCCACTGCAACAAAGAGTAGCCCCCGCTCCCCGCAACTAGAGAAAGCCCGTGTGCAGTAATGAAGACCCAAAACAGCCAAAAAATAAATTAATTAATTAAAAAAATAAAAGCAGTCTTAATCCAGAATTTTCTGTCACTACGGATGTCCTAGTAATATACCTCAGAACTACTATTTGGCAAAATATTCCTTGGAATACGTTCTTCTAGCTAGCTCAGTCATAAACAAGTATACACCAGAACCCAGAGGAACTGGTCATGAAAGAAACATTTGTTCCTCCACTTGCAATCCAGGGAACAGTGGTGAGAACTCAGGATCTTTCAGGTCAGTAGAAGAGTTTGTTGTAGCATTCATGATTATCTACACTTGCACTTGGGCTTTTCCATATAATTGGCAATTCATTTATAATATTTAATCACATCTACATGCTTCTTACCAAAAACAGCACTCATCATTTTGTTAATTCCAATAAAAGATTTGTGTTGCAATTGTTTTATTATTGTAGCATACGAGTGTAGGCAAAGTATAGGATTTACTAGGTCTTATTGGACGCTCCAGTTTTAAGAGATTGAAAAACCCACCATTTCGGCCATATCCATAATAGCTAATGTCTACTGAGTTTTTTTAATGTGCTAAATTATTTCTTTTAACTTTAAAATCATCCTACGAAGTAGTTCCTCATATTACTTCCAAATGACTTAAACAAACAGCTATTAAGTATGCATATGTACATGTGGGTGGATGGAGGTGATCTAAATCCAAAGCCAGGCTATTTGAGACAAAGCCTACTTAATCGTGGCACTAATCATATAATGATTCCCTAGACTTGTTCTGTTCAATACAGTAGCCACGAAACCCATGTAGCAATGGAACACTTGTACACATTGTGATGTGCCTACAGGAACATCAGTATTTGAAGATGAGAGAAGAAGAAAAACTGGAAAAGGAGTCTGAGAAGGAAAAAACCAGGGTGTCCTGGGGTGTCCAGGACTTAAAGTGAAGAAAGTGTTTCACGGGGAGAGAGAAGTCAACTCTGTGAAATGCCGAAGGTCAAGTTAGAAAACTACCGGAAAAGGACCATTGGACTGGGCAATGTTGGTGTCAGTGATGACCTTGGTAGCAATAATTCTGGTGCCTTCAGAGAAATGAAAACATGGATGAAATTCATTCAATTGGAGGGGGAAAGTTGGAGATGGTGAGCATAGACAACACTTTTGAGAAGTTCTGCTGTAAAGGGCAGGAGAGAAATAGGACAATAGCTGGAAGGTGAAGTTGGTTCAAGAGAAGGTTTTTTTTTCCTAGGAAAGGAGAAATAGGAGCATGTCTGTATGCCGACGGTTGTGATCCTGTAGGTTGGGGAAATTTGCTGATGTATTAAAGAGGGTTTAAAATTGCTGGAGCAATGTCCTCGAGTAGACATCAGTGGTTGAGATATTCAAAAAGAGTTGGTTCATCCATGAGAGAGAGGAGTAAGATTACATGGGCACAGACACAAGTGGATGGGTAGGTGTAAGGGTGGGAGCTTACGGCAGTTCTCTTCTGATTATTTCTGTCTTTTCAGGAAAATAGGAAGAAGGTCATCAGCTGAGATTTAGACGTCTGAGAAGAGGAGAAAGGATGAATTTGTCACCCAGAGAGCAGCCAGGTGGATGACCTGGGGAAACACCATGATTGCCAAGCAGCCTACACCGCCCACTTGATGTTGGTAAATGTGAATTTAGAGCGACCCTAATCCACATTGCTGTGTGTTTTGCTCCAGCGATGTACAAGGAGACTAAGAAATGCTGCTAATCAAGAGAGGGACATGGGAGTTGAAGAGATAGGCCAAGGAATAATTTTAATGATGGAGGCTGGAAATTAAGGATCAAAGTTAGAACACGAGAGAAGTAAGGGGCAGCGGCAACGTGGTAGGACCCTTGGGAGTAACAGGGCTGCTGGGGAATCAGGGTACTTGATTCCCTGGGAGAGTTACAATGGTGGGATGTGGGAGAGATGCAGAGTTTGTAGTTATGGAATGACACAGAAGGAGTGAAAGGCTGAGACAGAGGAGGGAAATGACATCATCAGCACATGAAAGTTAAGGAACTGTAACAGGGGCTTTGAAATCCCCAAGAATTAAGACTGGAGTCGTAGAAGAGAAAGTGAGTCAGCAACTCAGATCTTTAAGGAGGAGGAAGGAGGAAGGGTTGTGATGGCGAAGAGGACATAGGAAACTGTCCCAGGAGGACTGTGGTCAGATTGGCTCACCTGCTTCATGTGTAACCGGACTTAGGGTGGATGGGATCTGACAAATCCAGCTGTTCAATTCAGCCACACAGAGGCCAGCTCTCTCATCCTTAGGTACTTGGTCTCACAGACAGAAACCATCTGAATCCATCAAACATTTTTCCCTGTGGCATATCTGCATAGAGAGAGGTCAAAACTTGTAAAATCCTGACTGCTAAAAGCAGGCTATGATATTGTATCAGTTTAGACAAACACATACACAAATCCATGGGGTCAAATGAACAGCTATCACATTTACTATTATTGGGTCGGGGGAAAGGACTGTCTTTCCCAAAACCCAGTAAAAACTTTCACAGCCAGACCTTTCAATGATTGACAGTGATTGGAGGAAAGCTTTATTTTAATTATTTTCATATGAAACATTTTCAAAAACCTCTTCATGTTGTCACACAGGTTTTAATTACTTATCTCTTTGTTTCAGTCACCAGCTCTGCCAGGACAAGCCAGTGCCAACGTTCTCACCTATTGCTTTTCTCTCCAAATCTGGACTATCCATTTCTCAGGTCCTAAAACGGCCATGTTTACCAAGATTAATGCTCAGTGGAACAGGCATTCCCTTCAAAATCAGGAAGCAATTGAATTCCACATGGCCAATAATTCAGTCTTTTTTTTTTTTTTTTTTTTTTTTTTTTGCCGTACGCGGGCCTCTCACTGCTGTGGCCTCTCCCGTTGCGGAGCACAGGCTCCGCACGCTCAGGCTCAGCAGCCATGGCTCACAGGCCCAGCTGCTCCGTGGCATGTGGGATCTTCCCGGACCGGGGCACGAACCCGTGTCCCCTGTATCGGCAGGCAGACTCTCAACCACTGAGCCACCAGGGAAGCCCTAATTCAGTCATTTTTAAAAGAAGACATTCTCAAGAGGTAAAGAGGAGACCAGGCACATTTGATATAGAAACATCCATCATGTCTCTCTTCAAGGTCTTTGCACATTTTCTCTCTTCCCCAAGCCTTCTCCCCTCAGACAGCTGCTTTCTCACTTCTGACTTTTTTCTGGTCTCTGTTGAGGTGTTATGTCCCCGGTGAGGTCTGCCCTGACCACCCTATCTAAAACGGCACTCCTACCCTATGCCTCACTCACCAACTAAACTACTCTCTCTGATTTTTGTTTGTCTTTACCTGGGACCTTGTCTGGTTACCAGTAAACACCCAGTGCCTAGAACACTGGATCTGACACAAAGCAGCACTTAATAAATATTTATTGAATGATTGAACAGATGACCGTGAGAAAGGCCATCCCAGGGAGAGAAAAATTTTACAAATGTTTTAGGTTCATAATAAGAAAGTACAATTTAGAATATACCTTCTGCAAGTTTAAACTGTTAAAATATAGTCATGTCACAGGAGGCAATACAATGAAACTTTCTGCTGAAAAGAGAATTCCACTTTGGTAAGAGAAAGCAAAAAAAAAAAAAAAAAATGTCAGGCTAGAAGATATTTTACTTGAAAGGTAAGTGCTCAGAAACAGTGTCTTATAATGGAAGCATTTCATCAAGTACATTGTGTGCTTGGCAATACACTTTCACTAATGTAATTTATGTCGTGGTTGCTTTAAGCATGTCAAGGTACACACATATTAAACATAAAAGCTACACAAAAATGTATACAGAACTCATTGCCTAGTTTTGAGAAAGAGGTAAGTCTTACTTCTGGTTGATAATCACATTGGTATTTATAGGAATTGCTGTGTTAAGTGTCATAAGGTCTTTCTTGCCAAAGGATCAATTTAATATTCTGCCCTAAGGAGCATCAATCATCTGAATAGTTTCCTCCTTATAGATTCGGGCAATATGAGACAGCATTGTCAGATATTCCTGGCTGAATTCCAACTCCATATTCACAAATTCATCGATTTGCTTGGGGAAATGAGTCAGGAGGATGGGCGTAGAGAGGGGGGATGGGCAGACACACAGACCAAAGCAAACTAGCTGAATTACTACTTTCATTTGATGTGCAGACCTACCAATAAAACACAACCGTAGCTCAGTTTCAGAAATGGCACTACCACCCTGCTGCTTATTTTCCATTTGAAAGAAAGAAACTCTGCTAGCTTAGTGATATCATTATATAGAGACATTTGTCTGTTCGTTTCTAAATATATGTTATCTATAACTCACTCGGCCCCAGGATTTTGTTCCATTTTTTCCAGATCCTTGGGCCTTTACTTAAGCAGAAATCTGCAAATGCTCTTCTGTAATTCTTCAGGGCAGCCTAAAAGGGAAGTTTCATAAAAGTCAGAAAGAAAAATTATTCACATCCATTTTAGACATTAAGCTCCCTCCAGCTACCCAAGTTAAATCATTTTTACTCTTTTACAAAAAAAGTTTCTATTTTTTAAGACTTATAACTTACTTTCAAGATTTTAATCCACGTTCCTAACACATAGCCCCATGATAAACTCTTAAACTTACCCAAGTAGCAGGGGGGCTACAGACACACTTTTAACCTGATAGAACTTGAGGCTGACCTTTTTTAGTCTCAAATACAGTCTACACTCTTCCAAGATTAAGGGGCTTAGAGCAAAAAGAAGGTGAAATGTGTGTCTAGCATTTCAGATAATCTTGCATTCTATGCTGGGTGATTTATCTTCTGTACTCTGAAGGAAGTCACTAGCTTTCATTCATTAATTCACTCAGTCTTCACTCTTTGTTCAACAAACCTTTTGGAAACTCCTACTAATGATATGGAAGTATAGTAGGTGTTGGAATAGTGCAGATCGTCATTGGTCACCGTTTGCGTTAATGTTCCTCTCGCCCTGAGAGGCACAGCCTCTTGCCCTTGTGATTTGCAGAAACCCAGTGTTCCACAGTCACCTAGCTGACCTGTCAGAGAGGGGCCATCACCTAACTTCCAAAAACAGACATTTCTTCAGGCTTCTAATGCAAGTGGATTCATAAGAGTCCCTTGAGGAGACGCGGTCTTTATCATCTAGGGTGTTTCAGGATGTCTATGGAAGATGCTCACTAAATTTATTCAAAGACACTTGGTGGACTAATTTCATTACACTATACTGGACCCAGGAAATGGTGCTTCTCAAAAAGGTCATTGGGGGCTTCCCTGGTGGCGCAGTGGTTGGGAGTCCGCCTGCCAATGCAGGGAACACGGGTTCGTGCCCCGGTCCAGAAAGATCCCACATGCCACTGAGCGGCTGGGCCTGTGAGCCATGGCCGCTGGGCCTGCGCGTCCGGAGCCTGTGCTCTGCAAGGGGAGAGACCACAACGGTGAGAGGCCCACGGTGAGAGGCCTACTGCAAAAAAAAAAAAAAAAAAAAAAAGTCATTGGATGTTTTCTGTACCTTCTTCTGCCATGAATAATTTATCAAAATGCATCCTCAAATTCTGAACAACACAAATACAGAATGAATTATTAACACAAGCTTCCCCAACCTAATCATCTTCTCTTTGACTTTATCCCCCTCACTGCTCTTATCATGACTCAGTAGAAAAGTCTCTATTCTGGGCTCTTGCGTCAAAGAGCTGAGTACTCAAAGGGTGTGTGTCTCGTTTCTTTGTCTGTGAAGGGAAGTGTTGAATTAAATGATTTTACGGCCTGTCAGCTCTCGATAATTTGTCATTTTCACATCAAGATTTAGGAATAGGATTCTTTTTTTCCCCCAAGTGCAATCCAGCTACTTATCTGAATGAGGGTTTGAGAAATCTCTACCCAGTGTTAGGTGAAAATCGATGCTTGGAATAAAAGGTAAGTTGCCACTGGTTTCTCGCATAATAATGTATCCAAGTCGTTGGTAGCGCTTGTTCAAAGCTGGAAGAAGATAAGGAGAAAATCAAGTGAAGTATGGAAATTATGGTTTGACTGCTCGTCAGTGAATTCTCTGGGAGAAGATACTTCCATTGCTCCCTTATTCTTTGATTGCATCTGGCAGACTTCGGGCCTTTCCCTGAACGCCAAAAATTTAACCTGGCGGATATGCTTTGCCTTTATTTCTTTCTTGTCACTTTCCATCTTCATCACTCCTCTCTCTACCCCACCCCACCCCTTCTCCTTGTTCTTTTGTGCTACCAAGCAGTTGCTATTTTCCCAATCTGCAATGGAACTGAAAGACGGTGGAGAGAGAGGGAGAAAGGGAGGAATATGTGTGGGAATTGTCTGGTGGAAACAGAAATATAGTTAAGAGCAGGGAGTGATTGTCATATACTTACTTTCCCTGCTTCCCCTTGTTCCTGGTCCAAGAGTTTTTCATTGAAACGATGTGCACTGTGGGTCTGATGGGCATAAAATAAGACTTGGGGGCTTCCCTGGTGGCGCAGTGATTGAGAGTCCGCCTGCCGATGCAGGGGACAAGGGTTCCTGCCCCGGTCTGGGAGGATCCCACATGCCGCGGAGCGGCTAGGCCCGTGAGCCATGGCCGCTGAGCCTGCGCGTCCGGAGCCTGTGCTCCGCAACGGGAGAGGCCACAGCAGTGAGAGGCCCACGTACCGCCAAAAACAAAAAAAAGACTTCATGTTGATGGTGGATGTCTAGGCTTGGCACATCTTATAATGAGTATGCGGTCTAGCAGGATATGGGGGCCTTCAGGGAGCCAGAGTCTGGGACTCCACAGTGTATCCGTCAAAGCAAGTGGAGGAGGAGGGACAGGGAAAGGGAGAAGTGAGATGGAGAGAGCAAGACAGGAAGTAAAGGGGAAGAGAGAGAGGATGTGCATTCAGTTCTGATAGTATTCATCTAACTCAGTACATCTCACCCAGGAAGAGTGGCCTGGCCGCTGTTGGCTTGGCCTGGGAATAGATGACATCAAACTTCAAAGATCTTTTTCTTCAATACCTTTAAAAAGGTAACTACATCCACAAAAATAATGCTGACAGCCTAATTAATTGATCCTGCATGACCGAATAGCATACCGTAAAATGGAAGACGTATTATGTATCATTGGAAAACACTACATCTGATATATATAAGTCCTCACAAATGGTTTCTTAGGGGTTATGAAGATAAGATTGAACTGTGTTCATCTGGTTTTCACATTTATTGTGAACATATCATATACAAGACCCTGGAGCAATAAACGATGAAGAAGACAGGGTCCATAACTATTGAGAAGCTGATGGTTCTAGTGGGGTAGGATATTGGTCAGTCTTCTGGGTTGCCAGCAACAGAAACCACTCTGACTATTTTCAACCACCACAACAACAAAGGTATTTTTAAAGAAGGTTGCTGGGTAGCTCAAAGAATCACCGGACTAGCTGGACATTTTCACTGGAACTAACGGAGGCCACCACTGCCAGAGTCATGTTGAGAAGCAGTCAGGTTTGGCCACTAGTTGTGATGGTCATTGCCACTGCCAGCACCACTGAGTGAATTCTGAACTCTCACTATGACTTTTGTTAGTATTCCAATATTAGAAATCCCAAGTCCAACGTAGTGAATACCTGTCCCAGAGGCTTCATCAAACGTACACAGTGGAGGACTCTCCCTAAGTAGAAAGGGGAAATGGACGCTACCGGGCAAAGTATTTGTAAAGGATAAGTATGCACTATATGGATATAGACACATATCTAGATCCATTCAATACAAAGTAGACAGTGCTCTAATGGCAAAGGAGAGGCCCTTGCCAGGGGATCAGGGAAGACTTCCTAGGGGAAGCTGAGTTGAAATGAACAGGTGTCAGTAACATAGGCAAAGATAGAAAGACATGGAAGGAGATGGTACACTTGGAATCTACAAGCATTCCACGTTGCTAGAGCAGAGGTTTTCAATTAGACGCTGTTCGTGGACTATTGCTGGGGAGCTGCTCTGGAACCCCCAGGCCAATTCCACCAAAGTCCCGGGACAAGGCTCAGGACCAAATGCTTCTGATGTAGCCACAGTTGAGATGCAGAGATGAGACCAAAAGGGCTTTTTTCCTGCAATTAGGGAGGAACTTCCCTCACTTCTCTAAGTGTTCTTACTCATCACCACCACCATCCTGCTCTAGGACATATTTTTTCCCTGGATTTTTCCCCACAGGGAAAGTCAAGCCAGAGTACCCTGAAAGCGTAGCTCTAGAAGTGAGCAGAAAGAGGGGGGGGGAATTAATTTTATTTATTTATTTATTGTTTGCAGTACGTGGGCCTTTCACCGTTATGGCCTTTCCCGTTGCGGAGCACAGGCTCCGGACGCGCAGGCTCAGCGGCCACGGCTCACGGGCAAGCCGCTGCACGGCATGTGGGATCCTCCCGGACCGGGGCACGAACCCGCGTCCCCTGCATCGGCAGGCGGCCTCTCAACCACGGCGCCACCAGGGAAGCCCACCTCTTCTTTCTTGTTTACTCTCCCTTAATGTTCTTGTTCAGTCTCCTGACTTCAACTCTTACCTCTATGCAACCACCTCCCAGATATTTCTCTCTAGCTCTTAAATTTCTTGGGAGCATCAGTGCCTGGGTTTTCTCCCTGTGTGGAGAGTGTTTCTTCTTCTTCTTTTTTTAAAAAATATTTTGTTTATTTATGTATTTGGCTGCGCCGCGTCTTAGTTGCAGCACGCAGGATCTAATTCCCTGACCAGGGATCAAACCCAGGTCCCCTGCTTTGGGAGCTCCGAGTCTCAACCGCTGGACCATCAGGGAAGTCCCGAGAGGGTTTCTTCTGACTGCACATTGGAATCACCTGCAGCTTTCACAAACTACCAGTACCCTGGCTCCACCCCCAGAACTCCAATTTAGCCTGTCTGGGCGGGGTCCAGGAGTCTAAAATCTTTTAACAACTCAGTGGATTCCAGTGTGCTCCCAGAGTTAAGAATCCAGTCCCTTAAACTCTACATGTTCAGTATCTTCCCCTCCAATCAGTTTTTTCCTGACTTCTGTGTTTTTATTATTGAGTTTATTATTAACTATTTCCCAGTTACCCATAACCAAAACCTTGGAGTTCTCTTGGACTTCTCCCATCCTCCTTTAGGCAACTGTTGGCCAAGTCACGAAGCTTTGACCTCACAAGATTTCTCCAATGCTTTCTCCACCTGCCATCTCCACTGTTGCCCCTGAATTCCACCACCGTCTCTTCTACCAAGAGCAGCACAGAGTGGATGTTCTCACAGCCTCTATAAAGGAGGCTGGTACCACCTCTGATCCCAGCAGTGCCCGTTGCCAGCTGTGTGGCTTCAGGTAACTTGCTTAATCTATCAACAAAGTCACTCACTCCCCATAAGGCACCTGGCATAGAGTAGGTGCCCCACAAATGTTAATTAGCATCCCATTCATAAGCAGCCTCTCAATAGCTTTTCCTGCCTTTCATGCCTCCCTAGTCTATGCAAGACATCCATTTCTGCTTGATGTTTATTTTTTTCTGGAGTCGATCTGCATTTATCTAACTAACTTCCCCTTCTCAAAAAAATTTCATGGCTTAATTTCATGATTTAATTGAGTCACCACTCAATTAAGTTCAAACCCCTCCCTTCCTTCCAGTGGGACCACCCAGGATTTCCTCCCCTTCATCTCACCCATGCTCCAGTTCCCCGGACCACTGCAGTCTCCTGAGTGGGTCTACACCTTCCATTGGGTCTATTGGTCCCTTCACCCGGAACGTGCTCCCTTCTCTTCCCATCCATCTAAATTTTACTCCCATCTTTAGAGTCATGACGTAAATGGCACCTCCTCCCTGAAGTCTACCCTGATCACGTGATCATATCGTCCTGTGAAGCTTACCTTTGTCATGTGATTCTATGATCATGTGATCTCTTCCTCTTCATTCCTCTTCATTGGACCATAGCTCTCTGTGCATAGCTCTCTTTTGTCACTTAGCCTAGCCTTTCATTATATTCACAAGGGGACACGTGCAATTGTTTCCCACAAATTGTATATCGATCTAATTAAATGTCTATCCCTGCCCCCTAGGGGAGCTCAGCTAGTGCACAGTAAATATCTGTGGCTGTGACTTTCCTCTCATATCCGATGAGTATTTTGGCAATGGCACTGACTTTTGTTTAATTTAAAATAGAAGAAGCTGGGCTTCCCTGGTGGCACAGTGGTTGAGAGTCCGCCTGCCGATGCAGGGGGCCTGGGTTCGTGCCCCGGTCCGGGAAGATCCCACATGCCGCAGAGCGGCTGGGCCCGTGAGCCATGGCCGCTGAGCCTGCGCGTCCGGAGCCTGTGCTCCGCAACGGGAGAGGCCACAACAGTGAGAGGCCCGCGTACCGCTTAAAAAAAAAAAAAAATAGAAGAAGCGGAACATGGAAAGAATGGCTTCAATTTTATTGAGCATCTTTTGTGTGCCGGGCACATACTGTGTGGTTTATTACTAATAATTGTTCAATCTGAATCCCCAAGTCTCAAGCAAACAAACCTCCTGGCTGGCACAGGCTTCCGGTGCTTTGCAGAGTTGACTCCCTGCGCCTGAGGATTTCGGGGTCACCGGAGTGGGTGGACCAGTACAAGCGGGCTTTCCCAGGTCTGCAGAGGTGGCTTCCGGGGGTCTGTCAAAGCCACGTGGACACCACACCACATATGCCGCCTGTACTTCCCAGGCCTCTGTCCTTCTGATTAGCTCCTGCTGGCGCCCAGCAGCCCCTTTCTCAGTGACACGTGGGCAGAGGTGACCTCAACCAGGGTGTAAGGAGTAGGCATTTGGGGGTCACACTCACAATCTCCCTTTGTCCCTTTGTAAAATGGGGGTTCTTGATTGCCTTTTACCTCATGGTGACATTTTTCCCCTCAGCTGGCTTGTCCTTCCTCTTAGCAACTGGGCTGCGGCTGGACCTTCCTCGCCTGTCAAACACACGCATCTCTTCCTGAATCCCAGCCGTGGACCTGATGTGTGCTCACCTTTCCACACGAGGCCCAACCTCTGCAGATGTGGATTCAGAGGAGGGGCTCATTGCCAGCATCTACCCCCATTCATACCCAAACTGTATTTATCCATCATCAGCAACCATGCTAGGAGATATTACGGTCCCCATTTTGTTTAAAATCTCCTGGTGTGAAATGTGGTAAAAATCAAAGCAGTTATTTTGCTAAGCTGGCAGAATCATGGGTCTTTTTTTAAACTTTCATTTTTTCCCCTTATTGATGTGAAATTACTGTTTGTTCATAGAAAAAGAGCAGACTAGATAGGAAACTCCAGGACTTATCCCATCCATCACAGACAAGGAGACCAAGTACAAAACATACAGAGGACAAACGTTTAATTATGTCCCCAGGAATCTGAATATAAAAATTCACAGTTGTTACCAATAATCGCCTCCAGGCAGTCACTTTTGCCAAGAAAGCGATCACCCTATTGAGGTCAAGAGATCTTTCCAGATATTTACCTTTACAGTGACCTACTAGGCCCTGTGTGGCTCTGTCCACCACCCCCTGGTTTTCACCCTTTGCTCACTGCAGCCTCATTGGCCTCTTGTTGGGTTTTGGTTTTCGTTCTGAATATGCCTGACTCCTTCTGAGCAAGGCCTTTCACCCTGCCAGCCTCTTCTACCTGCAAACACTTCCCCAGGTGCCCTCATGCTTCCCGCCCTCCCCTGCCCCTTCAGTTTCATTTTCTCTAGAAAATTTTCTCTGACACCATCTGGCACTGACACTGTAATAGCCCTTCTAAGGGCTTACATTATGCTGGGCCTGTTCTAAGAGCATTATACCCGCTGTCTCATTGAATCCTCAGAGCAGCAAAGCAGGGTGGGTCCCCTATCGACCCCATTTCACAGATGAGGAAACTGAGGCACAGAGAAATTAAGCAGCTTGTCCAACATCACACAGCACCTATGTGGTAGAGCCAGGATTTGGGCTCTATGCAGTCTGGCAGAGGGTCCACAGTTTTCCTACCATTACTTTCATTACTTAACCTATTTATTTTCTGTATTTTGAGCCTCCCACTATACTGTAATCTCCGTGAGAGCAAGAATTTGACTTTTTTTGGTGGGGGGGGCGTGGGGAGGAGCTTCTCCCTGCAACATGCAGGATCTTAGTTCCCTGAACAGGGATTGAACCTGTGCCCCTGCATTGGGAGCGCAGAGTCTTAACCACTGGACCACCAGGGAAGTGTCTGATTTTTTTTCTTTTTTACTGCTGCATCCCCAGTGCTTGTTGCAGTGCCTGGCCAGAGTAGGTGTCTAATAGATAGTTGTCTAATTAATTAATTGTTGGTTAATTAATATCCATCTCTAATATTTATGTCAGCTGCTGGTATATTTCTGCATGTATGTGGTAAGTGCCTAGCAAATATTTTTTAACATGAACTAAAGCCTTAAAGCACATTTCCCTAACCATATTCCCCCATTGCCCTGCTTGGGGAGGAAACATACAAGGAAATGTCAGAACAAAATGCTCTCTCTCTGACTTACAGCCAAAGCCCCCAAGGCCAAGAGCACAACAACAAGTACCTAAGGCACCCACATTCCAACACAGTGGTGCAGGACAAGCGGAGAAGGTTTGAGATTCTTCTCCAAACCAGACCCTCAGGGGAAGGTCACAGAGAGACGCTGGGTTGTACTTTGAAGTCTGAGGAACCTGTTCTCAGCTCCAGAAACCAAACCTGACAGCAGCGGCCAGTTCTAAAAGACACATGTCAGCTTTCATCTCTCTCTCTGTGCGCAGCCTCAAATACACACAAGGGCAGCCCTGAGCCTCACCGATACGCACCCACTCAGCCTAGCTCCCCAGGCCTCGCCCCCAGGGCAACACCTGACATAAAGTGATGTTCATCCTCCATCCTAGTTAATCCACTAGATCGTGCAGCCTGTTTGGAAATATGCTTCCATTCACACGCACCCTATTCGTTCATGCCCGGCCCCCCAGGCTGGACACCCCACCCCTGATGAAGACAAGAATCGTAAGAACGATCAGACTCATTTTACTGCAATCACTGCCACCTCTTGGAATTAAGCAAGGTCAAAACACAGGACCGGAATGTCTCCAGCCCCTTTATGAACATGTTTGGTTCATGACAGGCTACTTGAGCTGTGCTTCCTCAAACCGCTACGGAAGAGCTCAGACTGAAGCACTGTTTAGTCCCCTGAAGCCTTCCCTTCCCCAGTGCAACTCTCCAGACACCGTCTCTGGGCAGCCGCCGGGCTGCCTCACCAGCTGCCACCCTGGCCCGCTGCCCACGGGGGAAATGTGCCCTTGGTTTACGGCATCCAGCAGAGGCGCTCAGGAAGATGGAATTTGCTGGATGAGTGGCCTTGCATTTCCACACTCCACCCCTCTTGCTGGAAGCCCCTCCTGATTGCACCTGTGGACAATTGTCCTAGTGGTGGAGTCTGTGCTGTCCGCGGCATAAGAGAGCGCCCGCCACCGGTAGGGTTGGTACAGCCTTTCCTCCTGATGGCAGCTCCCACATTCTTCCTCAGCCTGATGTCTTGTGAGAGGAAGGTCTCTGAAAGCTCACCTCCAATTGTTCGTCCATCCTGGCTATTACCTGATCCAAAACCACCTGGGAAGAATTCCCCAACAGGGGAAGAGGTAGAGCAGCCACCTTGGCCGCCTACGTGTAAGCGGTGGTTGCACTTCTGCAGGACAGAAATAACTAGGACACAGTGTCGTCTACAGGGCTGTGTGGTTACATTAATTGCCAATTCACTTCATGGTGTAACTTTTCAGGTGAGAGAAAACTCTGTGTGTAGAAATGACACTGCCCCAAACACCAAATTAGCCACATTCCTTGGTTTCTGTCTTAGGACAGAATGTTTGCCATTTGATGGAGGGAGGGTGCACAGGAGGTAGAATGGGGCAGTAGGAATAAAGAGAGGATAATTAATTAAACAGATCAATTTGCAATCAAATCAGGGTTATGATGAACTTGTCGCTAGGCACCATTTAATAGAAAAGAGAAAATGCGCATTTTCAGGATACTTTGGACTTCAAAAGAAGACTCAGGGAGGTCACTACAATCCTATCAAGATAATCAGGGAGGGCTTCCCTGGTGGCGCAGTGGTTGGGAGTCCGCCTGCCGATGCAGGGGACATGGGTTCGTGCCCCGGTCCGGGAGGATCCCACATGCTGCGGAGCGGCCGGGCCCGTGAGCCATGGCCGCTGAGCCTGCGCGTCCGGAGCCTGTGCTCCGCAATGGGAGAGGCCACAGCAGTGAGAGGCCCGCGTACCGCAAAAAAAAAAAAAACGATCTTAAAGATCTTGGATAGAAAAAGGAATATCCTGATGGGAAGGACATGGCTACCCAGAGCTAGGAAATGGTTTCTTCCTAAACCACATGCTCCCATCTGTCCTGGGAGATTGGAGAATTCTTCAATCAACCTAACTTGGGTATCGCCTAGCAGCGAACCTCTCGGAAGGAAGGAAGCTCCCCCAGTAAGCCTTTGTTATTCTGATGACACTCACTGCTTTACTCTCTTTGCATAGAGGTCTTAAATAGCCTTGCTTCCAAACATTTCTCCCATTCTCCCATTCCTTCAGTTACTCTTATCATTAAAGTCTCCACCTTCTATGGAGGGTCCTTAAAAAACTGAAAATAGAACTACCATATGATCCAGCAATCCCACTACTGGGCATATACCCTAAGAAAACCATAATTCAAAAAGAGTCATGTACCACAATGTTCACTGCAGCTCTATTTACAATAGCCGGGACATGGAAGCAACCTAAGTGCCCATCTTCGGATGAATGGATAAAGAAGATGTGGCACATATATACAATGGAATATTACTCAGCCATAAAAGGAAATGAAATTGAGTTATTTGTAGTGAGGTGGATGGACCTAGAGTCTGTCATACAGAGTGAAGTAAGTCAGAAAGAGAAAAACAAATACCATATGCTAACACATATATATGGAATCTAAAAAAAAAAAAAAAAGGTTCTGAAGAACTTAAGGGCAGAACAGGGATAAAGATGCAGATGTAGAAAATGGACTTGAGGACACGGGGAGGGGGAAGGGTAAGCTGGGACAAAGTGAGAGAGTGGCATGGACATACATACACTACCAAATGTAAAATAGATAGCTACTGGGAAGCAGCCACATAGCACAGGGAGATCAGCTCGGTGCTTTGTGTCCACCTAGAGGGGTGGGAGGGGGATGCAAGAGGGAGGAGATATGGGGATGTATGTATACGTATAGCTGACTCACTTTTTATGCAGCAGAAACTAACACAACATTGTAAAGCAATTATACTCCAATAAAGATGTGAAAAAAAAAAAGTCTCCACCTTCTAGGTCAGCATCGCAGATGAGCGCATCCAGACTTCTCCCTCCTGCATCCTCTCCCAAAAAAGTCTCCACCTTCTAGGTCAGCACCGCAGATGAGCGCATCCATTCTTCTCCCTCCTGCATCCTCTCCCAAAAAAGTCTCCACCTTCTAGGTCAGCGTCGCAGATGAGCACATCCAGACTCCTCCCTCCTGCATCCTCTCCCAAGGTATATATGCTCTGCACCACTTTGCTTGCAGATCCACACTTTGGATCTCTCTTGTGTCTTGTATGCACATGCGTGTGTGCTTGTGTGTGTTGACATTTCTCCAACTGGGACTACAGATTCAGAAACTGTGTTATTTATCCTTTACATCTCTGCTTGCCTAGGGCCTCTAAGACAGTGGATGATCAAGACAATGTGCTCATCAGATGAACTGAATGGTGGAGAGATTCTCACGAAATCTTAAAATTCAACTCCAGAGCCACCCCTCTCGTGAAATCAATCACCTACCTCAGCCCAGGTTAGAATTAAGTTTCCTTTCATTAGAGCTTTTAGAGCACTTGACTTGTCCCTTTACTGTAGTAACATCACATACTCCGTCTTGTAATATATCTAGTTGTGCATATTTCTCTCCCCTCTGGACCAACTGTGTATACCTGTGCTACCTTCACATGTATTATCTCTATTCCATACAACCATCATCCCATGTAGATATTACTGTATTCATTTTAAAGACCAGAAAACTGTAGCTTATAGAGATTAAAGCAATAAACAGTGAATCATAACCTGAGCTAAGATGTTGTTTACAAGATAAGACCCCTGCCCCTCACCTGGTGTTTTCTTTCAAGAAAAGGGAATCCCATCAGTGAAACCCCGAGGCCTCTCTCTGTTCCCTTACTTCTTCCTCCCCAGGAGACGTGGAGCATCGCAATGTAATGGTTTAGTTTGGAAGGAAAGTCCAGACATGCTTTTTCCTCTTCTCACTCCTATCTTTCCCTTCCCTTCCTCTTGTACAGAGAACACTGATCTCCTCTGCTTTACACACCTTAAGTCTTTGGGAAGTAGCCCCAGCTCCTGTGGCTAAAGGCATGAGGGTTTGTAGTTAGGGGGATATAACCTCAAACGTAGCAATTTCTGGCACCGTAAGTCAGTAATCTTACGGGAAAGACAAGGCATAAAATGTAAGTAGAGTCTTTGAGTCCGAGAAGTGGTTTTGAGTCTCGGATTTGAGTGTAGGAACAGGTGTTTGACCTCAGAATAGGTAGAGGTTTATCCACAATGGTTAACACCATTGTTGGTTGGATTTTATGCACTTCAGTTTGGGCAAAAGCTTTATGCCTTCGGCTGCATTGTATTTTCACCTTGGTAAGTGACTGCAGCTTTTGCCTGCTTCCTCCACAGGCTGTTGATCGGCAGGGTTGCTTTCACAGGGCCAGAAGCTGATAACATCCACAGGCCTCCGCAAAGGAACAGGACAGCGCAAGGATGAACAAAGGCACAGGGGACCACAGCCACCGAATAGCACAAAGGCTCCAATGGTAGGGGCAAGGGCATCTCAGCCAAACATGATTCACACAGGTGCCCTCTGTGGATGGTGCCTCATGGGAACTTTGCAAGCCAGCGCTGGCCCCGCAGGTCTCAGCAAAGGTGTGGGCTATTAGCAGGTGAGGGCGGCCTCTGAGTACAGGTGCTACAACTGGTCCCTGACCTACACAGATGCAGGTTTTCCTGGGCAGATGCAGCTAAGTCATTGATTCACCCATTGAGAAAAGAGCCTCTTAGACATCAGAGTGCAAAACATGTCGCTGTTTTTAAATTATAGCTAGAGAATCCCATCTGCACTACAGGTTCTAGATTTAAACTGTTAGTGTCGGACACCAGCAGGCAAAAGCAAATGGGAAATGCAGATGGGTAGGTTAGGGATATGTTGGATGCCAGAAACAGAAACGTTGTCTACTGGTGATGGGGATTATAATAATTGCAAATTTCTAAACTTTGCAAGAAGACAGCCATGTTTCCAACGCTACTCGTTGAGAGTGGAGATGTGCATATATGGATCTTTCTCCTAGATGTGGTAAATGCCCTTGCTAGGAGAATTTTTTTTTTTTTAGAAGATGTTGGGGGTAGGAGTTTATTAATTAATTTATTTATTTTTGCTGTGTTCGGTCTTCGTTTCTGTGCGCGGACTTTCTCTAGTTGTGGCAAGCGGGGGCCACTCTTCATTGCGGTGCACGGGCCTCTCACTATCACGGCCTCTCTTGTTGCGGAGCACAGGCTCCAGACGCGCAGGCTCAGTAGTTGTGGCTCACGGGCCCGGTTGCTCTGCGGCATGTGGGATCCTCCCAGACCAAGGCTCGAACCCGTGTCCCCTGTATTAGCAGGCAGATTCTCAACCACTGTGCCTCCAGGGAAACCCTAGGAGAATTTTTTCCCCATCAAGTTTAAGTTGAAAACTCATGGATTCCAGACAACTAGCATAATCTGGGGAAGAGAGAAGCTAGATGATTTTCCCCGGCTACCTTCTCCCAGACTTGTCTGGTTCTCTGCTGTTTCCTGGGGCAAACTGCTTTCCTGGGTTCTAGAAATCTGGTTTTGTCAAGAAGAGCTGCCCTGGGAGTTAAGGATTAGGCTGCTTTTCTCAATTTCGTGGGTGTGGGGTCAGGGCTCTGACACTTGTGCGTGTCCTATTAACTCTTCAAACGCTGTAAAAAGAAGAGCACTCCAGGGCTTTTCAATGAACGAATACCTCTTCTGAAACCTGCAAGCAATGATGCCCATTCCAGGTAGAAATAGCCCAGGCATCTCCCCATCCGCAGACCCCAAGGGTGGCCCACAACCCCTTCCAGGGGTCTTCTCTCTTCTTAATAAGAGTAAGGTGGTGTTTACTTTTTTCATTTGTTGACATATGCACGGATGGTATGAAAGCAAGTGGGCATGAGCTGCTGACCCTCAGCCGGTGTGGTGCCCATCTGCGCTCACAGCCATTGAATTCTTCACCACCAGATTTTAATCCACTTTCCTTTAAGAATATCCTTGACAAAACTGTAAAAATTACTAATTTTCTTAACTCTCATCCCTTGAATACACATCCTTTTAATATCCTATGTGACAAAATGGAAAGGCCACCTAGAAGACTTTGGCTAGGAGCCAAAGTTCAAAGGCTATCTTGAGAACAAGCACTTGTACAATTGTTTGAATTCAGAGCTGAACTAGCCCTCTTTCTTTTTCTTTTCTTTTCTTTTTTTTTTCTTTGCGGTACGCAGGCCTCTCACTGTTGTGGCCTCTCCCGTTGCGGAGCACAGGCTCCGGATGCACAGGCTCAGCGGCCATGGCTCACGGGCCCAGCCGCTCCGCGGCATGTGGGATCTTCCCGGACTGGGGCACGAACCCGTGTTCCCCGCATCGGCAGGCGGACTCTCAACCACTGCGCCACCAGGGAAGCCCTCTTTTTCTTTTTTAAAATTCCTCCCACCTTTAGAGCCCAGCTCACATATCACACTTCTCAGGAAGCCTTAGGCTGCTGCTGTCCCCACTGGACTAGAAGCTCCTTGGCAGGAGGGACTGCGGCTTTTTTTTTTTTTTTTAGTCACACCACACGGCTTGTGGGATCTCAGCGCCCCGACCAGGAATTGAACCTGGGCGACAGCTGTGAAAGCCCGGAGTCCTAACCACTGGACCACCAGGGAACTCCCTAGCCCTCTTTTTAAAATGGGCATCTTTTTTTACTTAAAGAAACTACTGTAGTTATTCAAACTTAAGCGTCTGGCCACCATTTGCTCAAAATTGAACAAAGAGGCTGTCAGTTCAAGGAAAACAGCTGACATTCATTGTCACCAATAATAAAATTCAAGCTGTCATGTAAAAATTGGAATTTTAAAAAATGCATATCCACTGCCATGAGCCTGTTTCCTAGTGCTTAAAGACTTCTCTGATAAGACGGGGGTATATTAGCAAATGTGATTTTTTGATCTTGTATAGTAAAATATGTCAACATTCATAGATGAACCGGTGAACTGGTTCAACTCAGTGAACCGGTATTTTCCAAATGACTAAAATACGATATTAACAAAGTTATGCATGGGTAAACCATCCTTTCAAAATGGAAGATATTCCAATGGATTTTAATGTAACAAAGTACGCAAAGTACACTGATAAGGTTTCAGGTTCTTCACTGGAGCTAGCCTTTATGAAACTAGCTCTTGTCAAGCACAGCGTAATATCAAAGAAGAAAATCCACTATTATGTGAAACAGGTATGAAAATACACCTCCCTTTTCCAACTGCATAACGCTGTGAGGCTGGAGTTTCTTCAGATTCTTTAACCAAAAGGAACATATTGCAACAGATTGAATGCGGAAGCGGGTATGCGAATCCAGATGTCATCTATTAAACCAAAGAGGAAAAAGGATTTGCACACATGTAAAAAAAAAAAAAAAGTCACTCTTTTTCATTATATTTTTATTGGAAAATATTGTTATTAAATACGTTAAATTTTAATGAATTTATTTTGTTATGTTTAAATAAATTAATAAGTACTTTTAAATGTCTCCATTTTATTTCTAATATAGTGAATTTTGATAAGCGCTTTGGTGTTTTTGACAGTTGTTGAGAGGTTAAAGGTGAACTGAGACGAAAAGCTTGAAAACCAATGACCTAGACAATGAGAACTCTGGCTAAGACAGCCAGAATACGAAATGGAGGGATGGGGGAATTTAATATCTTTGAATTTTTAACTCAAATGGAAAACAGAATTTACTTTTAAAGATTAATTCTGGCGTATGTTTGAATTTTACTGCAAAGGGATTTAATAATTGGACTTTAATTTCCTGTTGGGAAATGTAGAAGATTTGGAGTCAAATTCAGAATATCTATGTTGCTGTCTATATTATTGTCCTTTGTTACTAACGTCCTTTCATTTCAACTCAGACTCTCTGTATTGGAGACACCAGAATAAGCCGAATTGGCTGACGATAATTTGGAATGCAAGTGGAAGAAGGATTACTTTTTCAGGCTTGGGTGGAGTGGCCTTGGCTTTGATTTCATTAATGCCGCTTTGTAACTCATTCCAGAGAGCTCTGGGAGCAAAATCTACACTGCCAGGGAGACCTCAGAGGGTACCCAAAAGGCCGTGGTTGGTATTGGGAGCAGCAGCAGGAGGCGGGAGTAGGTCTCTCCTGAGAGCCTGCTGATCGCCTCCTGAATGGGGAATTGTTACCAAACCAAACTCGGGTCCTCTCACCTGCGCTCAGTAAAGCCAATCTACTGACACCTGGCTGTGGTGAAGGAAAGTGCAGCATCTATTGCAGGCACCAAGCAAGGAGTCCAGGCAGCTAAAGCTAAAAAAAAACCCAGAACTCCCTGAAGGGTTTCAGGAAGGTATTTTTAAAGGCCAGGTGAGGGAGGGGCATCCCAGCGTATGGGATCAACTCTTGCACAATTCTCTGATTGGCTGATGTTGAAGTAACAGGGCGGTGTCACAGGGGTTAACATTATCAACCCTTAGGTGCCAGTGGGTTTGGGGGCTATGCGCTCCTGGTCATCAAGTAGTTAATTTCTTCCTTTTGGTGGGGGTTTTAGCATTTGCAAAACAACTCAGGCCATGTGCATCAGATACTATTATCTAGGTACTTCAGAGAAAAGCTACAGCAGAGAATATGGGGGAGGGGTCTGTCCCGGGAAGGCCCCATAGGGTCCTGACATTACAGAAGGTCCACACGTGGAATGGACTCCACAGCCAAATGGTCCTCCACCGCTCTTGGAGTTTCCTTTCTCGCAGATGGAGTGTCCTTAGAATACACCCCACCTCTCACCCTGACACTCCCTGTGCCTCAAGGAGGTTGTATGACTTATCTGTTGGTGATTTGGGAATAAAGAACTTTTCGGCCACCTCTTCTACTCCGTCTCTCCTGGGAGTGCCCAGAGAGGACGAGTTCCAATCCATCCCAGGCTCCACTGAGTGATTATTGTAGAAGTCTGCCTAATTCTGAAGTTCTGAATTAGGAAGTGAACTTACTCACAGACAGAAGCCATATTCTCTAAAATCATCTCATCAGTTAGAGCAGTGACATACTGGTTCTATACGTCCTCTTACTTTGTCTTATCTCTTGGGTTATTCCAAAGGCAAGCAAGGAAGCAGCCTTATTTATTAGGTCACCTCAAAAACCACAAGAGACTGAATTCAGGTCCACTTGATTCCAGAGGCCGTGCTCTTTCCACTTCATTACTCTGCCTCTGCTTTGTGTTTTCCCGTAGCACCAAGACCACCTCTCCACTAATAAGGACTTGTGGAGCGAATGCTGAATGCATGAGCAAATGAATGAATGAAACACTATCCCAGCATATTGTTTACCATCATGTGAATTATTCTTCAAAATCAAGCAGAATATTCTTTCTGATCTCCAGTGATGACTAGCTTATAAAGTAAATTCTGGAATTTGTTCAAACTCTGTGGCTTCCTTTACATTAAGAGCACATATAGGAGAGGTATGGTAACATAATATGCTGAGACAAGGTAAGAGTAGCCATCAGAGCTACATCACCTCACCCCAAATTCATTAACTTCACTTAAATAAGAAATAACGTCTCTAGTGGAAAACTCACACTAGTGAGTCTGTGGATAGGTGTCCACAGACTATCCTGTGTCATGGCTGATGGTGAACAGCATCGTTTTCTTCTTTAGCCACAATTCAAGGAAAGTAAAGTTTTACCCCAGATACTCGATGGGCAATTGGCTCATTGTATGCATGTTTGTATAATAAAAACTGTATTTGTGACCACTTCTTGTGTACAAAGGTATATCGAGAAGATATATGGGAAAATTCAAAAAGCGTAATGCATTGTTCCTGTATTAGTTATCTATTGTTGCATAACAGATTACCCCCAAACTTAGTGGCTTAAAACCATGATTGACATTTATTATCTCACACAGATTCTGTGGGTAAGGCATGTGCAGCTTAACTTGGAATGGGTGGGGGGTGTCATAGTCCGGAATCTGTCTTGGGTGGCAGTCAAGAGGGCAGCTGGCGCTATAATCATCTGAAGGTTTGACTCGGCTGGAGGATCAGCTTCCGAGATGGCGCACTCATCACATGGACCTCTCCATGTGGCTGTGTAAGTGTCCTCATGACATAGCATTTGGCTTCCCTCAGAGTGAGTGATCCAAGAGCAGGAGGCTGCAAGCACAACACATTTTATGGCAGAGCCTCAGAAGTCCCACGCTGTCATTTTCACAATATCTTACTGGTTACACAGGTCATCCTATTTAATGTAGGAAGGGACTACATAAGGAATGAATAACAGGGGGATCCCCGTCCCATCGTGGGAAGCCATTTGGATGCTGGCTACCACAGTTCCTATCACTTTCTCTAGTCTCATCAGGAAGAAAAACAAAGCTCATGAAAAGGGAATAAATCTAGGCGGCAGCAATCCATGATGTGTCACGTGGCAGGGGCTGTCTTCTCTGAACTTCGCTGATGCATTACAGGCCATGCTGGGAATGTCCAGGGCTTGGAAATCAACTAGATCCTCAGGAAGCATTAATTCAAGAAGGTCTCATTCTCCGGTAATAAAGGCTCAGAGGAAGGGTAATCATTTATTCATTGAACAAAAGTCACTGAGTTCCTACTCATTGCTGGGTACCAGGCTAGTTCTCTTGACCCTTAGATAAATGTGGAGCTCACACTGCAAAGAGGAAATCAAACATGTGAACACACCTCTCCAGTGTAATATGGTGAGTGCACCAATGTTATGTACTGATGTACATCAGTGAGTTCATTGATGATATGGTGAGAACATGTGCTTCCTACACAAGACTGGAGCGAACTGCTAACCCAGTGGGGCCTGGGTAGGTGTCAGGAAAAATCTTTCTGGAAGAAGTGAACTAATCTCACCTTAACTGATAACTTAGAATTATCCAGGAGTTCGGACCAGTTGAGACAGCCTGAGAAAAGTTGCAAAGATGAGAAATGGCATGGAGTATGTAAGGGAATGAAGTTCGCAGCATTGACAAATAAAATGGGAATTTGTGGGACAAGGAAATGGAGAAGCAGGCAGGGCCACTCAGGGCCAGACCATGAAAGGCCACACTGGGGAGTCGGGTCTCTCAGACCATAGACAATGGGAATTCTTTGACTTTTATTGTCAAGAAGAGTGGTGTGCTTAGGTTCACATTTTAGCTAGATCATCCGAGCAGTTTTCCATAGGAAGAATTTGAGCAAACAAGACTAGAGAGAGTTAGACTACTTAGAAAACCACTTGCTGAAGATACAAACGGGGTGATGAGGACTATAGCAGTAGGACAGTAGCAACAAGGGGAGAGATGAAAAGACATATTTGTCCATTAATAATGCATGCAGGGGCTTCCCTGGTGGCACAGGGGTTGAGAGTCCGCCTGCCGATGCAGGGGACGCGGGTTCGTGCCCCGGTCCGGGAAGATCACACATGCTGTGGACCGGCTGGGCCCGTGAGCCATGGCCGCTGAGCCTGCACGTCCGGAGCCTGTGCTCCACAACGGGAGAGGCCGCAGTGGTGAGAGGCTTGCGTACCGCAAAAAAAAAAAAAAAAAAAAAAAAAGCATGCAATTTTAGGGACAGCCAGCAAAAGACAATAGGCATATTTTCTGGTAGTAAGGTAAAATATAGTAAGGTAGCGTGGTAAAAGAAACCATCCTGGTGGCCTGTATTACAAGGGCAAGACACGGGATCTTTCAGAGCTGGTTACCTCCATTACAGGATGCCTGGGTTGCTAACCTATGTACCTGGGTGGAAAGGAATCAGGTGTGACTGGTTCTTTTCAGATCCACCTGGTAAATTTTGATCTCTTTTTTCTATTTATTTATTTATTTTTTTGGCTGCGTGGCTTGTGGGCTCTTCCCTGACCAGGGATCAAACCCATGCCCCCTGCAGTGGAAGTGTGGAGTCTTAACCACTGAACTGCCAGGGAAGTCCATCAATCCCTGCCTCTTCATCATATTTTCTATACTTTCTTTTTTTTATATAAATTTATTCACTTATTTATTTAATTTTGGCTACGTTGGGTCTTCGTTGCTGCTGTGGTGAGCGGGGGCTACTCTTCGTTGCGGTGTGCAGACTTCTCATTGTGGTGGCTGCTCTTGTTGCGGAGCACGGGCTCTAGGCACGCAGGCTCAGCAGTTGTGGCACGTGGGCTCAGTAGTTGCGGCGCACAGGCTTAGTTGCTCCGCGACATGTGGGATCTTCCCAGACCAGGGCTCAAACCCATGTCCCCTACATTGGCAGGAGGATTTTTAACCACTGAATGGAAGTCCCTATACTTTCTCTTTTTTTTTGCGGTACGCGGGCCTCTCACTGTTGTGGCCTCTCCCGTTGCAGAGCACAGGCTCCAGACGCGCAAGCTCAGCGGCCATGGCTCACGGACCCAGCCGCTCCGCGGCATGTGGGATCCTCCCGGACCGGGGCACAAACCCATGTCCCCTGCATCGGCAGGTGGACTCTCAACCACTGAGCCACCAGGGAAGCCCCCTATACTTTCTTTTATTAAAATATATTAAATACACCCACTTCACATTATTCCTGATCATTTTCACATCTACCCACTTCTCAAGTCTAATTCTGTGCTTTGTTTTTTAGTGCTGACTTTTGTTTCTAAAGACTTGTTTTTGCTTATTTTTTTTAAATTTTGAACTCATGTTCTTGGAAGTTTAGCTGTGGGAATTCTTTGAGTCCACTGTTTTAATTGTGTTTCTCTAAAGAGTATTTGCATTTGCCTCTGCCAGTCTCGCAGGGGCACTACCAACCCAAGACTACTCTAAATTTTCTACAGTCAAACAGGCAGAGGGAATTTGGCCCCAAACCCTAGTGATAGCAGGCCTGTGGTTGGAAATTATAAGTGGAAATTTCCTCCAATTCACTGAAAGGCAAGCTTGAGACAGGATGTATCTCCAATATATGTCTCCAAGATTTTCATCAGCAGGGTAAGTTTCTTCTGCTTGTCCACTTTAGGGGTGCTACATTTATGCAGGAACTCTGACTAGGCCCCTCTTTCCTGTTTGAGGCCCAGGCTCTGTCTCCTGTCCCTGTGTCTTTGTCCCATTAAAACCCAGGAAATAAGCACCAAGTTTTACCCCATACCTCCAGGGCAAACTCTGGCTCCAGCTCTACCTTGCTCTTTTGGATTTGAACTTTCATGAGGTTTCTAGAAAAATCCTGAAAAATTATTTTACTTTCTCTGAGCTTCACCGTGCATTATAAAAGATGCTAGAGGTTGAGGGTTTTTTTTGCGGTCCATGGGCCTCTCACTGTTGTGGCCTCTCCCATTGCGGAGCACAGGCTCCGGATGAGCAGGCTCAGCGGCCATGGCTCACGGGCCCAGCTGCTCTGTGGCATGTGGGATCTTCCCAGACCGGGGCACGAACCCGTGTCCCCTGCATCGGCAGGCGGACTCTCAACAACTGCACCACCAGGGAAGCCCTAGAGGTTGAGTTTTTATACAGCATTTTTAGGTGTGCTGTACTGGGAGAGGTCCCTCTGAACATCTAAAATGCCACTTTGTAGAAATTGGAAGTGAGAGCTACAGTCTTATATCATTACAAGGAAGATCAATCATTTACTTATGTCTTATGTTTGAGATGATCAATCAAGAAAGAAGGCAGTTGCTAATCCAAAAAGATACATGCACCCCAGTGTTCACTGCAGCACTATTTACAATAGCCAAGACACAGAAGCAACCTAAATGCCTGTCGACAGATGAATGGATAAAGATGTGATACATATATACAATGGAATATTACTCCACCATAAAAAGAATGAAATAATTCCATTTGCAGCGACATGGATGGACCTAGAAATTATCATAGTAAGTGAAGTCAGACAGAGAAAGACAAATATCATATGATATCACTTATATGTGGAATCTAAAAATATTATACAGATGGACTTATTTACAAAAGAGAAGCAGACTCACAGACATAGAAAACAAACTTATGGTTACCAAAGGGGAAAAGGGAGCAGGGGGAGAAGGGACAAATTAGGAATTTAGGATTAACATATAAACATTACTATATATAAAATGGATAAACAACAAGGACCTACTGTATGGAACAGGGAACTAAATTCAGTATATTATAATAACCTAAAATGGAAAAGAATCTGAAAAAGAATATATATAACTGAATCACTGCTGTACACCTGAAACTAACACAATATTGTAAATCAACTATACTTCAATAAAAAATCAATTAATTAAAAGAAGAAAGAAAGAAGACCGTTGAAATAAAAGAGTTAAGGAAGCCAAGCTGTCATTTGTTCCACACGGTCGACCACAAAGGGACATAAATGAGGTCCAGAGACAGTCCATAATTTTGTGTTATTAGGAAGCAATAAAGTGTCGAAGGATGAGACCATTGCTCAATGTCTTACACAAACAAAAAACAACAGACCACAAAGCCGAATTTATTACTTCATTAAGTAAGGAGAGTTATGCTGGATGGGCACAGTCTCTCTGAGAAGAGTGGGTAAGTGTTCTGACATAGGCTAGTATCTGGGATGTGTGGACCTCAGGGGTCGGTGGGCTTTCAGAAGCAGGTGTGTGGATACCTCAGCTGGAGAAGCAGAGTTACTCAGGTGAGACTTGTCGATGGGTTCACTTTCAAAAGTTTGTTTATTGGAGCACATCCAATAGTCCCTATTGGCTGATTTTCCAGAGCGAAAGGCTGGTGCTGACTAGTTGGCTTTCAGAAGCATGTTCACTGGGATGAGTCGCTGATTGATTAAATAGTTTTAAAACTAGTTCTGATGGCTCCATGGTATAAAATTCTGTCTCTCTTTTTTTTTAATAAGCTATTTTAAAATCCATTTTGGTGGCTACTTATTACCATGACTACAGAATAATTAGTCCTTTCCTAGGCATATGAGAATTTTTCAGTTGGCAAAAAAAAATGTCATCGACTAAACTACGCAATAATCTGTAGACCCAAATCTAAATTTTCAGATAAGACAAAAATCCTCAAATTAGGATTAACCTACCAACAGCCTCAATTAACCACATATGTGTACATATGGGCACATTCATTCTGTGTGAAAGACACAGTGACAAGAAAATGTGATGTCTTTGAGTTGATTCAGTCTTTCACATCTTCTGCAACAGCATCACGGTACAATTCGAGTAATACTCAGAAAATTCACCTTGTTCACAAGTCGTAAAACAAAGTCCTCAATCACAAAGTAGGATTTTGGTCAATGTCACAAAATCTATACAGTAAAGAAAGGAGCCATGCAGCCTAGAAGATTTTAAAACAAGTATAAAGTCAAAAATAATTATGCTCAATACTTAATGAACTAGGAAAGAAAATTCAGACACCTAATTTCCTGATGATTTTAATTAATACCAATTACATACAAATTAAAATATATTGAGATATCTCCAATTCAAGATCTAAGAGCACTTATCTTGGCATTACATTTCACTCATGAAATGTAATACACTCATATACATGAAATGTATACACTCATATACATGACAGTATAGTGGTTCAGAGCACAGCCCCAGGTGCCTGACTGCCTAGACCACAGCTTGGCTCTGTAAGTGCCTCAGTTTCCCCATCTGCTGTTATGGGCTGAATTGCATGCCTCCAAAATTCAGATGTTGATGTCCTAATACCCAATACCTTAGCATGTGACTATATTTGGAGATAAGGTCTTTTCAAAAGTAGTTATGGTTACATGAAGTCGTTAAGGTGGGCCCCAATCCAATATGACTTATCCTTATAAGAAGAGATTAAGACACAGGTATGCCCAGAGGGAAGACCATGTGAGGACACAGTGAGGAGGTGGCCATCTACAACCCAAGGAGAGAGACCTCAGGAGAAACCAACCCAGCTGACTCACTGATCTTAGACTTCCAGCCTCCAGAACTGTGAGGAAATAAGTGTCCATTGTTTAAGCCATCCGGGCTGTAGTATTTTGTTATGGCAGCCCTAGGGAGCTAATACATCTACTAAAGGGGATAGTACTGAATCCCCATCATAGGGTAGTTGTGAGGATAAAAGAAATTAACCATTTATTTTATTAATTATTAAAATAATAAATGTAAAGTAATAATAGTGACTATCATTTCCTGAGCACTTACTATATGCTCTAGCACTAAGACCAAAGACTGGGGGGAACTTCCCTGGTGGTCAAGTGGTTAAGAGTCTGCACTTCCACTGCAGGGGGCACGGGTTCCATCCCTGGTCAGGAACTAAGGGGCCACATGCTGCACGGCAGGGCCAAAAAAAAAAAAAAAAAAGACCAAAGCCTGGGAGTTGCTCAATGTACTTACTGTGTATTTTTGCTTTTTTTTAAAAAAAAAAATCAAGATTTCTTAGTGAGAACAGAATGTTATTCTTACAATAATTTTGGATTTGATTTTAAGTATTAAGGACAGGCGGCTCACCTTGCTTCCAAACTCAAAAAAGCTTCATCCTCTGAGTGGCAGCCAGGTGTAGTTTTTGATCAGCACGTGGATAAACTGTAGTTTGAGGAATGAAAATAACTCATTTAGCCTCATGCAGGGGGATCTATGCTATATGATGTGTCAGGCAATAATTCACTGACTTAAAGGAGATGATTGGTTTTGACCCACGCTTCCCCCCTTTAGATGCCCTAACCTCTTTACTTGGAGTGGTAGGGAATTGGCTATACATTTTTAAGTGCTGTCAGAAGAGACTTACTATTTCAATGGGAGGAAGAGACAGCTGGAATAAAAGCATGGTTTAGGAAGAGGCGGAAAAAATGCAGGAAGACCAACCGGTAAATTTGCACAGGGGAGGCAGGGAGTGAAGACAGGAAGATTGGATACCTTGAGGACGTGGCCGTGACTTGAGAAGTTTAATGCAGATTATGATGTGGTGATAAGTAAGCACGTTTGGTAGAGGGATTTTAGCATCGAGACGTGGGAATAACTAAGAAGCAAATGGTCTTTAAGATGTTCCTGGAAACCCTGGAAACTTCCTACAGTGATGTGAAGGGTTTATGTGGCAAAGTGGCCTCGGAAGGAAATTTCCTACAGCTCTCCCTCTGGTCCTGTAGGAGGACCCCGTGCAATGGAACCCAGAACTCCGTGGAAGTCGACCAAAAACAGATGGGCTGAGCTCTGCTCCACTCCAATCCTGGACCAGGGAAGAATTATTAAGGTAAAATGTAATAATACACATGAGTCGGGGAGAAAGGCAAGTTTGGATTTCAGAAGACTTCAGAAGCCCAGATTCTGTGTTTCAGGGACATGCAGTCACTTGAAAGAGACCAACGCATATAGGCTAGTGGAAGTCCCAGTGACTTTGCTTTAATGACCAGTTAAGAATCACATATAATAAGGATAGGGCTTCCCTGGTGGCGCAGTGGTTGAGAGTCCGCCTGCCGATGCAGGGGACACGGGTTCGTGCCCCGGTCCGGGAAGATCCCACATGCCGCGGAGCGGCTGGGCCTGTGAGCCATGGCCACTGAGCCTGCGCGTCCGGAGCCTGTGCTCCGCAACGGGAGAGGCCACAACAATGAGAGGCCTGCGTACTGCAAAAAAAAAAAAAATAATAAGGACATAGCAAGTATTTATGTAGAATGAGTGATTTCAAATGTTTTTTAAAATTTTAACAACTTGAACATTTCCATGTTCTTCAGTATCCTAGTCAAATATTTTGTGATTAATATATGAACATAAACTTCAGCCCTGCCTCTTGACCAAATAATCATAAATTCCATATTTATTGCAGTGGGTGATTGGATTCTTGGACATTCTTCGTCTCATTGTCTGCCCTGCTCGTTCTCCTCCTGTACCCGCCCCCCAAGAGGGCTGCCCACAAATTTACAGCAAATCATCTGCCAGGAATTGAACCAACTCAGTCTGCGGGTTATTTTCTGTATGTTCTTATGGTACTGTTAGTTTAACTCAATATGTTAATTCATTAGGCATGCGCCCAACTTTGATCAATTTTTCCCACAAAAGTCTAAGCGCCACAAAATTAAAAGGCAAAAATAAACACAAAAATATTTTCTCCCCTCCAAGTTAGCTACCGTGATATGAAATCGCCCCAAGTAACATTTCCTGGTATGAGGTGTTTCAAATATGTTGGAAGTTTAAAAAAAAAAGTTAAATAGCCTTGCTTTCATCCTGCATTATGGAGTCATGGTGGGAGGAGATGGGGGCTAGACTTTAACTGTTAACCAGGAATATTCTAGATAGTACAATTTGGTTTTGTACACATGCAATTACTAGCTGAGTCCTTTTTGCAGATTTATGAGGAGAACTCCTGAAAAGACAGGGGTTCTTTGCCAAGCTGTTAAGTTTACAGTTGTCAAAGTAACTGTCATTTTGATTTGTAAATAAAAACAAAATGATAAAAGACATCACTGAAAAAATTTTTTTTCTTGGGCTTATGGTGACATAAAGAATAAGTTTGATCATTTGTAGACTCACTTGATTAGATTAGCTGATTCGAACTTTTCAAATTCATTAAACCAGTTGTTTGAATTGACTGCTAATTCATTATAGAAAAACAACAAGTTAGCCCTGTAGGTAGGGCTTAAATTGCTGCTCTGAATCCTGCCTTTGCCTTCCAAGAAAGGTAGCTTATAGGCCTACGCTTCATCAGCGGTTATAATTTCTTTTTAAAAATTTTTTATTTTACGGAAGTGTAGTTGATTTACAATGTTGTGTTAATTTCTGCTGTACAGCAAAGTGATTCAGTTATACTTATATATATTCTTCTTCGTATTTTTCATACGGTTCATCACAGGATATTGAATCTGGTTCCCGTGCTCTGCAGTAGGACCTTGCTGTTTACCCACCCTATGCACAATAGTTTGCATCTCCTCACCTCAAGCTCTGACTGCGGTTCCAACTTCTGTTTGCCTTCTCAGCCATCTCCCACAACCCAGGTAAACCGCATGTAATCAATGAAGAGTCATTATGTTGTAATCAGTAGCTATGTCATAAACTGCTATGAGACACTGCAGCCAGCCAGCCAGGATGGGAATAAAAATGGAAAATCGGGAAATAAAAGTGTCAGTTTCCAGAAGGGTGAGAGAGGCCTCCCTACTGTTTCGGCTCCATGATGGAAATTGTTATTACCCAGATGGATATTAAGGAACAGCAGGAAAGTAGACTGGCATCACTACAAATTAATGGACACAGCAATGGGGAGTGTTCATTTGTTACCAGTGTAACTGCGTGAAAGTTACCAACATAATTTCCTCTGACCAGTGACTGATTCAAACAAACTAAGAAGCCTCTGTGGTTAGTTATCAGACATCTGCAACCTGTTTTTTCCTTCTCTCACCCAATCTGCAGGTATTGCAGGCTGGCTGGAATACTTTATGGTATGCAAAGGGAAACCTCTGATTTACTGAGTCATAGCCTCTTGTATAAACACAGCAAGGTTCATTAGCACTTACAGAAAGTGTCTCCAATGGGGTGACAACTCATGTTATAAATAGTGTTTTCTAAAGATCCAGAAACGAAATGAGCTGGGCTTGGCCTTTAGAAACACATTGCAGACAGACATGGGAGAATTAGTATACGCCGCGGAATTATCTCAGCTTCCTAATGGTGCTAACATTTATTTTTACTTAATCGCAGAGAATGACAACTGGGAGAGGAAGACGATAAGTATAAAAGAATGAAATTTGCCAGATAGAGAGAATTCTACATCCTGACCAATTTCAGGCTCCCTTGGGGGACCTTTATGTCAGCGCTTAGAGAGGAAAGGAGCGGGGAGGCACCATCTTCCTTTGGCTCTTTTGTTGATCCCTTTATTTGCTGTTTGGGCCCCAGACTAAGCCATGAGTCATTCCTGGTAGAGAGGGAGGTGGGGAGGGGGGAGCGGAAATGGAAGTAGTCGTCTCATCGATTTGCAAAAGGCTAAATATAATTGAAGCTAATATTATTAGCGTGCATCAGCTCTCGAATTTTTTTAAAGATCCATTTGTTTGATATGTACATTTTCATAAAAGCTTTTGCATGACTTTGATGCTTTTAACTTTCACTCTGTTAACTGAAAGTGGTCAGGAAGAAACTGATTGTTCCTGAGCGGCAGTGGTTTCTTGTTTAAAAATCTCTACTGATCTCTGACATAAACCACCAGAGTCGTGTTATTATTCAGGGTGATGCTACGATTCCAACTAAACAGCACTGAACACTTTATTCTTAGCATGATGCCCCTCCCTGAAATGCCTACATTCAGAAACACGGAGGAAAGGGTTTGACAATTTAAAAAATTTTTATTGCCGATCTACCAACAGTTACACGTTTGTCTTCACAATTGAGGAAACCTCTCATCTTTTTTTTCTTTTTTTTTCCCAGCCCTCCCAAATGTACACCACCTGGTTGTCATGATATACGGAACTGCATGGCACAGTGCCCAGTAAATATAGATGCTCAAATATTGCTAGCTGTTCTCCTTAAATGGTCAGAGCCTATGTCTCTCTAACTGGCTAAGTTGTATGATTGAGGACTGATTGGTTTTGAGATCAGACCAGAATTAGGCCAAGCGAATGAGCGAACAGTTGATTGGCTCCAGCATGGCAAAGAATGAACAGTCTGTGGATTCAGACTGAACTTGAACACCAGATTGAGCACTGAACGTGACTTTGTTACTCCAGCTCTCTGAGTTTCTGTTCCATCTTCTGTAAAACATGATAAATAATATGTTACAGGATATTTTCGAGGATAAAAATTGAAATATACAAGTCAAATATTGAAATTAAAATATATAAAACCCCTAGTGCAGTACCTGGCACATAGCAAGTACTCAAAAATTTTTTAATTTAAGGAAACACGTACTTGGATAATAAAATCATTAAACAGAAAGAACAACAGTAATGTTTTCAGTGCACATATCATAGAAACTTCTCTTCTTGAAGGCAGCAGGTGGTACGTCCCTCCAGTAGAGCAACTGGATTTCATGCAGATGTGTTCTGCCAATTTCACTATTTGAAGAGTAGAAAAGAGAGGAAAATGGCCATCCATTCAAGAAAGGGGGAAAGGAAAGGATTTTTAAGTGTCAAGATGCGTTCTCAAATAAACCACGCGCTTAGAGCAGGTCACGTGAACGTAGGCTACGTATTTACAAATGCCGCTGCCGAGGCCAGGGGTAGATCTCTAGGGATGAAATCACGCCCTCTAAATTTCTTGCTTAAGTCACTCTTAACTTGGCTACAGACACAAGTAAAAACAAGCTAATGAGAACTTGAAGTCCAAGAGCCGCTGGATCCACATGTTTTCCAGACGGCTGGAAAATCCACAATAATTCTGTTAGCTAATGCAGGCTCAGCTGCGTGCCACTCAATGGCCAATACATCAAATCGAAGGGCAAGCTTAGGTAGAGAAGGAAGGTACTTTATTCAGAAAAACCGGCAATCTGGGGAGACGGTGAATTTATATCCAGAGACCGACTCCGAAGATTCTGCTCAGCCATGACAATTTTTAAAGGGAAAAACGGGAAACAGTCTCAGTGAATCATTAAGGCAGGAGGTCAGATTCTTGGTCATCTTTGCATTGAGTTTAGACCTGCAGACTTCTCCCCATCTTCCTTGGGACGC
Source organism: Aethalodelphis obliquidens (assembly GCF_003676395.1). NCBI lineage: Eukaryota > Metazoa > Chordata > Mammalia > Artiodactyla > Delphinidae > Aethalodelphis > Aethalodelphis obliquidens. The sequence continues at coordinate 13,855,634 of NW_020837973.1, forward strand.
TGTCTTGATCGCATGGTTCGCCTGCAGTTGAATGTTCTCTCACCTGCATGGTCCGCCTGCTCCCATGAGGTCCACCTGCAAATTTACTAAGGGGAAGCTAGGGGTAGAGGGTCAGTCAGTAGTTAATTAAGTCATTAATTTAATTCTTCTTAGTTCTACTTCATTCTTCATTCTTACTTCTCCTAATGCAGGAAAGGAATCAGCAGGTTAGAAAAGGTGTTGTGTATATTTAGTAAAGAAATCAAGAGCTAAGTTAAGTGTTACCTAATGATGTCATCTTTATGATTCAGGTCTAAAGAAAACAGGGATGATTAAACAGAAAAGAGGCAAAGGAGCTGCTTACATAACCACGTTTTCACATCAGAATTACATCCCCTCCAGACTGATGATTCAAAAGGACATGTGACCTAACCTGTAATCTGATACCAATTTAGTCATGGGGTCACCTTGACTAATCCCCAAAGGTCACTATGTAAGGAGAAGACACTCCTTTCCTAATTCAGCCACATAACCTCAAGAATGAGTATTTGAATTAAAATGACTTCGAACATGAACCTGGAAGCTCAAGTTCACATTTGGGCTCAGGGAACTGTTCAAATGAAGACCATACCTGTTATGTGTCAAAGGTTTACACTCTCTGGCTGATTTCTAAATTCATTCATTGGCTACGAAACCCTAAGAGAGCAAACTTAAGTGAGCTGGAATATGGAGGGTAGCTGAGGATTTTGGAAAGAAAATATTGCCCGAGGATCGAGAGGAGAAGAGGAGAGGAAGACACGGTCTTCTTAATCTCTCAGGAGGCCACTGTCATGTCCTCAGCATGATTGCCCCAGAGAGCAGTGAGCGAACAAAGAGCCTCTCATGACTTCACGAGGGAGGAGAAACAAGGGAAAGAAAAGCACTCCAGGACAGAGGAAACCCGGCTGTTACAGGGGACACCGGCCAACAGGGACGTCTTACTGTTGTCCAGGCACTTCTGTGATTTCCAGTGGGTGTGCCACACACCCACCGGCCCCTTTCCCTTCAGCAAACATCGTTAAGCACATAGTGCATGCCAGGGAGTGCTAGGCGCTATGGGTGATCACAGTGGATGAAGGAAAGGTCTGCTGTACCAAAGTTCAACTCCAGGAACTACACAACACTCACACACCTGGATGCCATCACATCCTAAACAAATCCCGTCTTACCAAGCAGAGTCCAGAATCCTAGTGGTAAAAATTCTGTTCCTTTGAGGATTTTGAGCTCCTTGAAGACAAGGACTATTTTCCATCCGCTAAGCCCAGTGCCCCTCTCATAACGTGTATTCAGAGTATATTGGGAATAAATTAATTAATGTTTGAGTGGATATTTCAATGGACAATCTTAAAATTTTTATAATTACAAAATACATCACATCGAGTGAACATATAAAAAATACCGTAGGGCTTCCCTGGTGGCGCAGTGGTTGAGAGTCCGCCCGCCGATGCAGGGGACATGGGTTCGTGCCCCGGTCCAGGAAGATCCCACATGCCGCGGAGCGGCTGGGCCCGTGAGCCATGGCCGCTGAGCCTGCGCGTCCGGAGCCTGTGCTCTGCAACGGGAGTGACCACAACAGTGAGAGGCCCGAGTACAGCAAAATAAAATAAAATAAAATAAAAATACCATAATTTATATTTATCACGTTTATTATTTAAAAAATAATACTATCATAAACAAGATTGGCTCAGCAAGTAAATGTCTCTGAAGCCCTATCTATGCATTTCCCGAATTGCCTTCCAATCCTCACTCCCACACTGTAATAACCAACATCATTGAGTAAAACCTTGGTGTCATTTAAGACCCCTACTTCTCTTTTATTCCCAAATTCTACTGGCTACCCTATCTAGTCTTGGTGTGGAAATATACTCTTCCCTCCAAAAGACCTTCCATGGCTCTATTTCTCTTTCCCATTATCTCTCCTAGATTATTGTGTTTGCTGTCTTCACCAGCTAAGTCTTTCCTACTCACATTTTGCTAATTAAATGAACTTTCACTATGGTTTTATTTTTGTAGAAGAACAGCCTGAGCAACGAGATAACTTTTGTGTCTGTTTCAATGCATTTCCGGGATGTTAAAATCATCGTAGCTTCTCTCTCTCGGTATATACAGCACACACAAAGGAACTGTGACAAGAGACCTCACATTTCTTTTCAGTAATCTGTACAAATGAAAGCAGCTGGCAGTACATCAACCATTATTATTGATGATCTCTTTGTACAGGGCACTGGGCAAGGGGCTGAGGGACATCTAAAGATGTGTAAACAAGAACCATCTAGTCTAGGGTTCACACAATGAATTCCTTTAGTTGCAGTGGTGACTAGTTGAAATCTCTGTTATGTTTATGGGGACTAACAGACAGAGTTGTTAATCCTCTGTTGTCTCTCTAGACTTCAGCCCTTTAATTAACTGGACGCATTAATGTACTACACACACCCGCTTTATAAATCCACAAATATCGCCATTTTTGAATCCTAGTTCAAAAGGTATTTTGTTTTATCCTAACGATCCTAACAAAAGGTATTTTGTTTTAGCCCGTCCCTAACCCTGAGGATAACAGAACAGACAGCAAAGGCCACTGGCCTTGAGAATGACTCCAAATGCTTCCCCTGACCTCCTTAAGTCTATTACACATCTCCAGGGACACTGATATTACCAACTATTTAAGGGAAACCTTTGAAATGCTTGCCCTCAAAAATTCCAGCATAAATAGAGAATACCGTAGTCATTTTTCTTCTCTGAAAAAGAATTGAGGCCTATTTCCTCGACTGATGACCAATAAATCAGTTACCCTTCCCATCCACACATGACCTATCACAACTTAAATGAGTCAGGTTCTCCAGAGAAGCAAAACCAATAATATACGTACATAGAGAGAGAGACATTTATTTTAAAGGACTGGCTTTCCTGAATGTAGAGACTGGAAGGTTCAAAGTCTGCAGGGTAGGCAGGCAGGCTGGAGACCCAGGGGAGAGTTGCAATTTGAGTCTAAAGGCAGTCTGCTGGCAGAATTCCCTCTTCCCCCAGGGAGAAGTCCTTCAACTGATTGGATGAGGCCCACCCAGCCACATTATGGAGGGTAACCGGCTTTACTTGAAGTCTACTGACTTGAACATTAACCTCTTCTAAAAAATAAATTCACAGAAACATCTAAAATAATGTTTGGCAAAAATCTGGGTACCAGGGACTAGCCAAGTTTAACACAGAAAATTGATCACCATGTGACACAAGTGGCTTAACCTCTCAGGAAGAGACACTTACCCAGGGTTGCACAAACTATGGCTGAAAATGTGGCGTCATGTCAGTTGAAACCCAGGCTACTTTTCCAGAAATTATATTCAATTCAGTAATAACCAAAGATGGGCAGGAAACTTCTGCTTTGTTTACCTTGTTTTATTTCATTATAACAGATACTTTATGGTTTACAATGTGAACTTGCACCCACTTTGCAAATGAGTCTCATAAAATAAGACTTCAAGGAAAAGTTTTCCTTTCCATAAACCCCTTTGGGCTACGTGCCCCAGTCTCTTCCAGAGACAATTCTGCTTAAACTTACTTTTCTTTGCTGTTAGATATATGTTTAAGAAGAATTGCTATGGACCTTCACCCTGGTCATCTTAAACTCTTGGCCACCTTGAGTAGGTCTTTGTTTCTGCACGCGAGCTTTCTCTAGCTGCGGTGAACGGGGGCTACTCTTCATTGTGGTGCGCGGGCTTCTCATTGTGGTGGCTTCTCTTGTTGTGGAGCACGGGCTCTAGGTGCTCGGGCTTCAGTAGTTGTGGCACGTGGGCTCAGTAGTTGTGGCACAACTACTCAGTAGTTGTGGGCTTAGTTGCTCGTGGCATGTGGGATCTTCCCAGACCAGGGCTTGAACTTGTGTACCCTGCATTGGCAGGTGGATTCTTAACCACTGCGCCACCAGGGAAGCCCAAGGCTCATTTATTCTTAACCCAAGTAGGCAAAGGAGTTAACCATGTCTGTGAGCACAGAGACCTGAGTCCACAGTTGGCTCTGCATCTGCCCCTTTCCTGACCGCTAGAGACAACACAGAGAGCAGGAAGCTGTGTGAATTGGAGAGCAATCCATCACTGAGAAACAAGCTCAGGACCCATGTCTTCAGCAGAAGGAATCTATGAATTAGTGTTTCCAATAAAAACAACAGCATACACATCGTTCATCCAACAAATGTTTATGGAACGCTTACTATACACTAGTAACACTACTAGGTGCGTTCGTTAGTATATGGCTTGTATTTGGTTCTTGTTCTCAGGAGGTTTGTGGGGATTCAAGCCCACATAAAAGGATGAGGGCGAAGCATCAGCAGTGGGCTTCATCCTAAGTGTGTTTGTTACGTGATTGAATTGGATCATACATTGCAAGGCTTAGTGAAAGACCAATTGTATAAAGCCTTTAATTTAAAATGGAAAAACTCAATGATTTCCTCCTACTAGAAATTTAGAGGGGAGAAACCCCTATTATCTAATAAATTATCTGCATTAAAATGCATTAGTCATCCATCTTCGTACCATGTGCTGACAGCTACATTGCTTATTTAAAAACAGCACAGTACCCTTTGTCTGAGCAGGCCTTTTATGGTTCTCCTGAAAGAAACTCATCACACTCAGCCATAGAGGAAAGTAAACTGCTTTACAATAAATAAGTATGTTATAAATAAAGGAATGCTTTGCATAATATTTTAATTACTATTTTAATTTAAGGCTTAATGCATTGCTGCCCAAAATGTCTATTGCAGAAACCTAAAGAACATAGACCTTATTGTTGATGGTAAACTCTAGAAAGAAGACCAGGCACAGTATTTATTTTTCCTGTGTTCTAACTGAATGACAGAGGATTCTAAGGTGCACTTGAACTATCCATAATGAATGGCATTTTCCTCCTTCCTTTGAAAGGCCACTGAGCCCAGTTGTCCTGGAGTCCTCATGGTTAGAAAGGCAGATGCTTCAAAAGGCACACTGGCTCTTGTAAGTATACATTGCTATGTTGTATTTGACCCTTTTAGAGCCGTGTTTCCGTGGTTCTTAGTACAGTGTTTCAGGATATCCAAAAAGCATCATAAAAACTAATTTGTTTTGGATTTGTTTGTTTCAGACAAGTGGGTGATTTCTATATTTGGCTGCTGAAGAGGCATCATTTACAAACTAGAAGAAGCCAATACCCCACAAGTGACTCATAACTCCTTCTAGAAGGCGACAGTGCACTCTACTTTCTCTGTGCCCTGGGGCATCGGGAAGGAGAGAAGCTTCTGTAAAAAGAAAGCTGAAGAGCTGCTATATTACACGACATCCCGCCAAGTGACAAGAGGATGGTGGGAAAGGGAATGAGAAGAAGGAATCAGTCAGGTTTAGGGGAAGAAGGAGGGTTTCCCACAGTTGGGAAGTGAGGACTCAGAGGAATGTCATGAGTGAAGGAGGTGAGCTGTAATTGTGGAAATGGTGATGAAGAAATGACGAATCAACAAAGTCAACTTCAGAAAATGAGAGGTTTGTCTCTCATTTGGAATACCTTCCTCTCTTCCCCCTCCTGGCTCTCATTCTAATCAAGTCCACTGTTTTCCTCTTTCCTTTCTTCTCTCCTCTCCAGTTTCTGTCTTTTTTGTGCACGTGGCCAGGTCCCTCCCACAGACACTGCTTAAAGGAAAATCCTGGGTCCACTTCCCGTTTCCTCTATTTAATGGACTTGTGATGGTGGGCAAATCTATTATCCTCTCTGCACCTCAGTTTCATCTGATATACAATAGGGACACCAGTACAGAGCTCGTAAGGCAGGTACATGTAATGGTTTCCCCAGGATTGCGGATGTCCAGCCCAGGGTGGGTGATTCCGTAATTTCTTGGGAGGGGAGTTCATATCCTTGACCCCAATCCCCAAGGCCGACTTCCCGCTTCACCTCAGTATATCCCTCACCTGCTCCAAACCCTCGAGTCCAACACTTTTACTGCGAATTCTTCAAGTTCCCAACCTGTCTGACCGTCAGAATCACCTGTAAATCTCCCTCAAAATAGAAATTCCAGGGACCAATTAAATTAGAATCTGTGAAACTACTGAATTGGAATCCCGGGGGCAGAAGGAGAGTGGTGTTGACCTGTGAGGTGATCCCCATGCTGAGGGCAAGGAGAGACAAAAAAAAGAAGCAGCCCGTCCAGACTGGCAAGTGGCAAGTTTAATAAGAAATGGAACTCACATGCAAGGCTTGTCTTGGGCATCTGCAAGACCAGTAGATCTCCACACATTCTCACCAGAATGTAAACCTTTATACAGAGGCCTTAACTGGGTACAGTCACGTGCACAGCCCAGATGGTCTCACCTGCACACTGCTCTCTCAAGGCTGCGTCCTTGAAGACGGCTCCCACTATGGGAACGGTGGACAGAACATACCTTCCAAGGACAGGGAAGGTGGTCAGGAGCCTCGGATGACCCAAGTCCAGCTCGTGGGTCAACCAGTGGCCACGTCCTTTCAGCGACCTCCTCCAACAGATGGACTCAGAGGGTCTGCATGCACTTTTTACAGAAGCTTCTCCATCCAATAATTCTGATGTGTCATAAGGCTTGGGCTGCATTCAAGTTCTATTTCCCTGTGAGGAGCATTGGCCCGAATGCCTGCTTTCTGTGTGGCCATGTGTTTTGGTGACCAGTAATGTTCTAGAAGACTCCATGGTGGTTTTCCTCCCCCTGGAATTGACTTGAGTCCATCTCTTCCCATTTCACTGCCTCACACCTGCGCCCAGCCCTGCCTTTCCCAGACTGTCCAGTCCTCTTCATCCAAGCCCAGCTTCTCCATAAGCCAAGACGACCTTAGCCTCTTGTGCATTCTTTCCCCTGGAACTTAGACATCTGATTTCCTAATGTCCAGGGTGCAAATCTGACTATGTTTAGTGATCCCATGCTTAGTTCTTACTCCAAGATCCCACGGCCACTTCCTCCCAAGGCTTCTGTCCTTGGCAGGGAATCAAGAATCCATCCAATTAGTCATGCAAACCCAGTTTCTCTTTCCTGATGCCATTAGAAATGCCATCCATCCCTCATCAGAAGCCCGCTCTTCAGGCATCTTTAGCCCTTAGAAGCAAATCCAGCCTATCTTGGATTTTCCTGCTCGTGCTGGAACTATAAATGTGTCCTTGGCAAGAACCTCAGGAAAGGCATGAACAATCCCTGAATAAAAAGGACACGCCGCCCACACAGCTATGGAGCATCTCACTCATTACCCAGACCCGCCTGACTCAGAGTCGCTCATCGCCACTGTCACTTCATATCTGTGGATTCTGTGCTTTCATCAATATTCCCCGGGCACTTAAATACATCACACACACACACTGAAGTGAAAGGTAGTGAATCAAGTCACCGTGTGTGTGTGTGTGTGTCTGTGTGTCTGTGTGTCTGTCTGTGCAGTCCTAAGCCTGGTGCCAAAAGGAATTTTCCTGGACTATGAACTATGTCTGTGTTTGTGACAAGGGAGCTGCCTTGGGCACAGCAGCAAGGAGCCTGAGTGTGCAGTGGAAGCTGGGGCAAAGAGTGTAGTACCAGGATGTCTTCAGATGCAGGTTCCTACCTATTCAACTGAAAGTAGCTTGAACAATAAGGACATCTATGTCATAAAACAAGAAGGCCAGAGGAAGGGTGATTCCCAGATTGGTGCAGGAGTTCAATGATAGCAATAAGGCTCTTTCCACCCTTTTACTCTGCACTTCACAGTGTTGGAATGTCCACCCATGGGACTGCAAGAGCACTGCTGCAGAGCCAGGCATCACCTATCATCATGACCACATTCAGTGAAAAATATTGGTGCTTCCTCCTATGAGTCTCTTTTGATTAGGAAATCAACCTTTCTTAAGATCCCTCACATATACATACAGCATCCTTTCCTCTTAAGTCCCTTTAGCCAGGACTAGCTTCAAGAGAATCATCAAGAGAATTTAGAAACGTATCTGGCATGTGTATATCATGGTGGAAAGATGGATCTGCCAGGAAATAAGAAGCCATGGGGCAGAGACAGGGATAGGATGGCTGTTGGGTAAAGAGCCCACACCGAATGTTCCAGGGCTCCAGGACTAGATGAGGAGAAGGATGGAAGAATTCTCCTGCCTGAATCTCGGATGGTTCCTCTTGGTACCACTTTGAAAATTACTGTCTCCACGTATCTAGGATTATTGTAAATTCCTCTTTGGACTGGTGTACGAATGCAAGGAGTATTATGGACTAAATGTTTGTATCTCCCCTCCTCCCCATTCATATGTTGAAGCCCCAAGCCCCAGTGTGATGGTATTTAGAGGTGGGGTCTTTGAGAGGTGATTAGGTTGAGATGAGGTTGCAAGGTACCAATGATGGGATTAGTGTCCTTATAAGAAGAGGAAGAGAGACCAGAGTTCTCTCTGTCTCTCTCTCTCTGTCTCTCCCTCTCCCAGGTGAGGACATAACCAGAAGGCAGCCGTCTCCAAGCCAGGAAGAGAGTCCTCCCCAGAACCACTCTGGCACCTTGATCTTGGAACTTCTACTTCCAGAACTGTGAGAAATAAGTGTCTGTCGTTTAAGGTGCCTAGTCTATGGTGCTTTGTTATGGCAGCCTGAGCTGACAAAGACAATGAGTTAATGCACAGAAGCAGAACAGAATGAAAGGCGTTGATGTATGGAGAGCACTCATAGGCATCAGTCAGATGCTAACATTTTTCTGTCAATAACAGCAGAGATGGAGTTTGTTGAATTGATTTTTTTAAATATCGCATCTAAATGTTATTTATCTTGATTACTGAATTTGTTGACGCTGCCTTAAATTTTGTGCCCAAGGTGAGTGCCTTATTCATCTCACCTAGTTCCAGCCCTGGTTACTATTCCCCGACAACTGGTAAACACTCAGTGATAGTTGTAATTCCTTAAGCTTAAAGGCAACAGCATGTTCATTAATGATATTTTTACAATAAATTTTGTTGAGGGTTATGTTCTAAGCGGTCTGGTGAGGAAATCCATTTACAAATCCCTAATCCTGGTGTTTCTGGGTCACTTACTTCACACCTGACCCAGAAAGACATATGACCTGAGGTAATGGAACCAGCCGAAATTCAGGTGGAAAACCTTTGGCCAGATCATCAATCTCCATCTGAATCCTCATCATACATACAAAGCAAAGTCATTATGTTTTTTTTTTTTTTTTCCTGAGTCCCACCCCCCTCATTAGGGCTGACCCTTGCCCTGTCTGAGCTGGGACCTACAGAAAAGATTCTCACTTCATGTTACATCCCAGCCACCCACAACAGACATCACTTCTGAACGCGATGGGCATTGCAACAAACATCGCTGAAGTTACTTCTCTGCATGATCCCCCTGGATGTCTGCACCCCTTTTCTTTCAGTGAGTTTAAATCACTTTCCAATACCCATCTATCTTTACAACATCCTCAAGCAGAGTGCCAGCCAGGAAGAGACATTATTTTCTCTACAAGTGAGGACCCTGTGTGAAGGAAACTCACACTTCATCGACTCCATGCCTAATGAGGTGGTCCAAGCTATTCACTGAGGCCATGATTTTTGGTCTTCTGTTCACTAATGCCCCAAGCCCATCTTGCTTTCTTCACTAGTGCTCTTGCCTCAAGGATTCATGTATTTAGAGTTCAGGTAGACCTTTAGCAAAAAGGACCAAACACTTTTAACTGGGAATCCCATTCCCAATGGATAGAGCTCTTCCCAGGAAGTGTGCATCAAAGGGAATCTATATTATAATCATGGCACGACCATGATAATCATGGCGGTCATTGGTCAAGTAAGAAGGAAAGGGAAAGAGCAGAAGTATTGGACATTTGCTAGGGGCCAGAGTGCTGATGCAGTGGGAGTCTATGGGGAAAGAGTCAGACTGTGATGTCCACGTGAACAGCACAGAACAGGTCACTAGCACAAGTGAGCCAGCACTGGCCTCCCATGAACAAGAAAGAACCACCATGGAATTCTGGCTCTGGCCTAGGAAATAGAATCTTGGTCGAAGATGTATCCTTATCCAGGAGTGTGATTTTCAGGAACGTACAATATTTGGGTCTTTGCTGCTAATTTATAATATGAGGGGTTTAGACTAGACAAGTCGTTTTCTACCTGGGTCCGTCTGATACATGGAGGTGCGTTAAGGTGTCTGTGGGGGGCACTCAAGCCAATGGGGCTCAGGAGCTGCCATGTTGAGGCCAAAGCATTCCCCTTTGATCTGTTTTACATGCTAGGACACCACCTAAGGTTGTCTCTGAATAAAGAGCTCTGTGGTTGATAATAAAACAAAGCAAAACAAAACAAAAACTAGTAGAGTGGATGTTCTCAAATCTTTCTTTCAATGTCATTTGTCAATGATTTAATACAAGTTAGTGATATGTTTTACAAATGGACCCTCGGTCAATGCCCTCCGGCAAAGACCTCAGAAATAGCACCCTTGAAGAACCTGGGTTTATTATTCGTAGCAGGGAGGGAGGATGCTTGCCCGGAGGAACCACGGGGCGCATCCGTAAGGAAGCAGTAGAAGGAAGCTATCCTAGACTTTGGGTTCTGCTTGGATAATTATGAGAAAGGATAGGTGGGTAAGGGGAGGGAAGAAAGTCCTAAGGAAACAGGCGTTTGGTCTGGACTGGGTGCTGTCAGAAAGTGGGAGCATTCTATGGCTGGGTATATTCAAAGGCTTACTACAGGGAGGGCGGACTGGAGCAAGGATAAACTATAACTGGTGAAGAAGCAACACTCACTCATCTTAGGTGAGAGAGAGGAGGTGTGGTGTTTTCTGGGAGCACAGTGGCCTTCTGGTCTCACTTCATCTTGTTCTCAGAGTGACTTTGTCTGACATCGGCACGTCCAGTGTGAGATCCCAGTGTGAGATTGTTTACATGAGCAGAACACAGGGTCTAGCTGTGAGCACCAGGCCAGCTCCCGCATGTCAGGGGCTGCTTTTTATTTTCTTATCTCAATTCAAAGGTTTGTTTCAACTTTGAAAGAAATCCTTAAATCAGCACCTCCCCACTCAGAGCTCCTCAATACAATCAGGTGCTTCTGTGAATGAGCTGAATAAACATTCGTGTGAAAAATCCTACCCACAGTGTCCTTCCCACCTCCCTCTCCTTACCCACCCAGAGACACCCGAGTGATGCTAGGATTTGTCTGCCTTGTGTTCACATCCCTGAGAAATCCTGGGAGACACCAAAGAAGAATAAACACAGGACAGTGGAGAAGGATGACATGAGGTAAAGACATATGTGGTTTTTTTCATTAATGTGGCTCATTGCATCAAAAAGCCAGACAGAATGAATGCTGCCTGTTTTTCCATCAGGTGGTGACCAGCCAGTGGCTACATGAGCATCAAGGTGAATTCCTCTGTAATGAAATAATTTGGAAGGTATGCGTGCCCCCTGAAAGGAAAATGGGGCTGAAATGAAGATGGTCAACAGATACAATTATTTAGAAGTGAAAGGGAGAAGATGTAGAGATAAATGATATTTGAGCTGTTAGAATATATGTGGAAAAATTAGTGAATACGTCAGCTAAAACCACACTCACATACATACATGAACATACATGCTTTACTTGCTTTCTTTTTTTTTCAGTTATCTACAATTTCCTGGCAGGTATAGAGTTACTTAATAGACTAAATTATTAGTAGGAAAATGGCATTGGGAACGTTCTAAGTTCATTCTTGGTCAGTCCTGGCAGGACTGTGTTATATATCTTAAGATAAGAATGGCAATGGTTGAGAGGAAGGGACCCTGACCAAGGAATCAAAGATGCACGTTCCAGTCGTGTGATCTGGGCAGGGCACTTAGCCTCTGTGGGATTCTAGTTTCCTTTGTTATCTAATGGCAGACTTGGACAAAAATTTCTTTAAGTCCGTTCTAGCTGAAATGTGCAATGATTACGTGACCCACACCTTCTCTGCATCAGAAATGGGTACCTTCCTCTGCGGTGGGCTGACCCCTCAGGCACGAGATCTACACTTTGGGCTCCAAAATAACTGTAGTGAGCACTTACTGTTTTCGGCCTTTTAGCATCTGTATTAGTCAGGGTTCTCCAGAGAAGCGGAACCAGTAGGACATATCGAGATGTGTATATTAGAGGAGATTTATTACAGGAATTGGCTAACACACTTACAGAAGTCGAGAAGTCCCACAGTCTGCCAGCTGCAACTGGAGAACAGGAAAGCTGGTGGAATAATTCAGTCTGAGACTGGAGGCTGAGAACCAGAAGGCTGCATGTCCCAGCTCTAGAAAAGTGAGGAAATTCGTCTTCTGCTTTTTTGTTCTTTTCCAGCCCTTAGCGGATGGGATGATGCCCGCCCACACTGCTGAGGACAGATCTTCTTCACTCAGTCTACTGATTCAAAAGCTCATCTCTTCCAGAAACACCCTCGACAGACACACCCAGAAATAATGTTTGACCAGCTCTCTGGGCTTCCATCGGCCCAGCCTAGCTGACACATAACATCAGCCATCACAGCATCCATCACACCATGTTCAAGAATCTGTATTTGAAAGCCCCTATTTTGTTTGAGGATTCACACACACACGCCTTCAGCAGTTCAGGTGGTTTGGATGAGTGCCCACTTCCCCTGCCAACCACTCAGAATAATTCCATCATTTTGGTCACCATGCCTGACTGGTCTGTACGAGTACCTAACTCGGGTTTGTTCAGTCAAAGTGAACCTTCCAACGTGAGAGGTGCACTGGGAAGAAGATTCCACCTGGGAAGATAGGAGTCTGATCAAGTTTCTAGAGCTAATTACCAGCCTATAAGAGATCTGAGGGAGAAAAGAACATATTAAGTTCTTTAGGGAAAGACTCTATAGGGAAAAGGACCTAGTTTCTCCAACAGAAGAAAATAGAGCAGAGAAAGAGAGAGAGAGAGAGAGAGAGAGGAAGGGAGGGAAGGAGTAGACAGCTATAAAGAGATCTAAAAAACTTATTACCCAATCAGGTGTATGGAACTAACTTGGGTACTGATTCAAATATGTAAAACAATCAAGGAAATGTGAACTGACAGGATGTTTGACAATATTAAAGAATTATTGTTAAAAATTTTAGATGTGACAATGATAGTACAGGGTTTTTTTTGTTTTTTTTTTCTGTACGCGGGCCTCTCACTGCTGTGGCCTCTCCCGTTGCGGAGCACAGGCTCCGGACGCGCAGGCCCAGCGGCCATGGCTCACGGGCCCAGCCGCTCCGCGGCATGTGGGATCTTCCCAGACCGGGACATGAACCCGTGTCCCCTGCATCGGCAGGCGGACTCTCAACCACTGCGTCACCAGGGAAGCCCAGTACAGGTATTTTTTAAGACAATCTTTGTCCTTTAGAGATTCATACTGAAATATCTACATATGAAATAACATCTGGGACTTGTTTCAAAATAACTTGGGATGGGGAGGGGAGGGGAGGGGATAGATGAAACAAGGTTTTCTGGGTGTGGATGACTGTTGAAGCTGGTGATGGGAAACCAGGATTCATTAGATCATTCTCCCTACTTTTAGATATACTAGAAAATTTGCATAAAACAATTTTTAAATAAAATCACATATATGCTTTCTAAACACAAAAACTCCACTTTTGAGAAATGACACAAATTATAGACAAAGATGTTTATTTTAAGATTATTTATAATGGAAAAAAACTAAATGTTGAACCACAGGTTAAGTAGATTATAGTAATTCCTTTCAATATAATGATATGCACCCTTCAGTTATGTCTAGGAATAGTTTTTAAAGACATGGGATATATTTATATAATATTAACTGAAATATATATCAAGACTATAATATTATCTCAAATAAGTGAAATGTATATCACATGAAAGGTTGTATTTATTTCTAAAGAGGCTCATTACCATGATTTTTGTTGAGGGGCATACGACCTTGTTCAAAGGGCAGGTTCTAGAGGGAGTTGGAGCCTCAGCTCAGCCACATACTAGATGTGACCTTGAGCCAATCACTTTACCTCCATGTTCTAATCTCCTAAATGGGTATAATCGTGATACCTATCTCAGAGGTTGTAACATTTAAGTACATTGATTTATTTAAAACACCCACCACAATGCTGCCACATAGTAAGTGCTTTACAAATGTTGGCTGTTACTACCGTTCACAGTATAGTGCATATAATACATGCTGATACTGGTTGCCTGAAAATTGACGCTTTACATGGAACGTATTTCTAATTTTCCAAAGCACCGTTGCCATGTTATTCTATTTTATTCCTGTAACAGCACAGTGAGATAAGAAGAAGTCGGATAATAACTATTTTCAAAATGAAGACTAAAACTCAGTTGCAGAGAGTCGAAGGAACTTTCCTGAAGTGCCCCTGGTGATCTGCTAGAGGTCACAAATCATCTACCTTGGTCTCCTGGCTTCTGCTCTGCCAAAGACGCCTTTCTGCGAGCAATCAGGTCATCACGTGGTGGACTGCTAGCTGCTGTCCTTCAGGCCCAGACATTATTTTTAATCTCACTGCTCTGGTAGATAATGGTTTCAAATTCCAGGGCTGGAGCAGTAAGCCCTCCCCGCCAGGCTAAGTACTGGAGAGTCAGAGACCGTTTTGTGCGCCTGGAGCCTCCGATAACTGACAGCACTCTGCTGCTCCAGCTTGGGTTCATTTCTCTTGCCTGAACTGGCCCTGTCTGGGCACCTCCAGAAGGATGGTGTCCTCACAGCCCATCCAGATTGTGAGGGCCTTTATCTGCATCTCCTGATTAGCGTTCTATTTGTATGCAAATAAGTCCCTGACTTTGTTGCTTGTGGATAAATGACCACTGCAAATTGGAGCTCTTCTGGTGAAAGGACTGGAAGTGATCTTATAGAATAAGAAGTCAAATTTGTGTATTTTAAAGATGTGGAAACTCAGGCTCAGAGTGACCGAATGGATCCCCCAGGGGCATGTTGCTAGTGAGAGCAGCCAGTCCAAATAGTGGGATCCCCATAGACGATATTTTTATCTCTACCCTAGAACCTCAGTTGAGCTGGAAAAAACAATCACTGATTAATATCAGTCTATCAGTTACTCTGTGTGTGTGTGTGTGTGTGTGTGTGTGTGTGTGTGCGTGCGTGTGTGTGAAAGAGAGAGAGAGGGGTAGAGAGTCGGGGGGGGGGTACGGGTTAGGTGTGCTATCCCTAAATCATTGGTTTCCAAATTGTGGGACTCACCTCCTTAAAGCAGAGATTGTGCTTTAGTCCTTCAATGAACTTCTATTTTTTTAAACAAAAGGTATTTTTATTTTTTAAATAAATATAGATGGTTAAATTATTGTCCAATTTTAATTGATAAACAATCTGATTCAACTGCTACCTTTAAATTAGTTATACAAGGAGGCCATTAGACAGAGGTGGCACCAATGCCATGGTAGCCTATGTAAGCAAACCGTATTCTAAGCCTGAAAGTGCCTCAAGTTTCGAAGTCAAAACCTAAAGACAACCAATCACAAACAGCCATCTGGTTCTAAGCTACAGCCAACAAATAATTTTCTCACTTTGTTTCTGCCTTTTCTGTATAATGTCTCTCCCCAGCTCCTGTCAGCGGAGCATTCCTAACCACTTCCGGTTTGATGTTGCCTGATTCAAATAGGTGTTTGTTCAAATAAACTCTTAAAATTTGTCATGTGTCTTCGTTTATTTTTTGAACAACACTGAAAGTCCAAATACTATCAAACGATTGCCAATAAATATTTTAATGTAGAAACAGAGGGAACCTCATAATAAAAAAGATTAAGTTTTCTTGCCATGTAAAACAAACTGGGTGAACTGGGTGATGGGGTTGGAGGAACGCAAGGAAACTTTGGGAGATATTGGATATGACTATTGTCTCAATCGTGGTGATCTTTCGCAGATGTTCAAACTTATCAAATTGTCTACAGTAATTATGTGCGGTTCTTTGTTTATCAATTGTACCTCAATAAAACTATTTTTTAAAAGGATGGGGAAAAGCAATTATAAGTCAAAAGGAAAAGATGAAAGAGGGGTTAAAATAGTCATTTGAAGATGAAAAGAAAGGGAATAAGAATCGAGATTGCTTAATAAAAATGTAAATCATAACTGACATCCACACGTAGACAGAAAGTGGCAAATAACTCATGTTCACCATCCCCCAAAAGCCCAGCAGGGCTAGAAAATGTCTGGGGTCAAAATGCAGGAGCTCGGGTCCAGCCAGGAGCACAGACAGAACAAAACTTCCCCCAATTCCCTCCTAACAGAGGAAAGTTCAGAAGGAGTTCCTGCCGCTGGAAGGGTAGTAACACCACTCAGCGCCCAGGAGAAACCCTTGCTATTGAGGGCTGTGTAGTTCTTCAGGAGGGGAATTACCTTTCCGAGGCACAGCTGATACATATTGGTTTGGCCTGACAGCGTCCAGCAGAAACTAAGGGGTGAGAATATTTGTAAATGCCCGTCTTTACCCTAAGTCATCCTGGTGATCATGGCAACACACTTAGGAGTGGAATTCAAATGTGACCCATGGGCTTTAAGTGGCAAGATGGGTGAGAAAGTCCCAAGGACTGTCAGAGTGTGTACGTGGGCCTACAGAGGATGCCCCAAATGATCCAATGTTGTTCACAGGGCCAGACTGGTTCACACAGGTAGGCTGCTATGCTGACGTACCTGGGAGCTTTTGAATTTCTTTTGTACCAGAACGAGGAGGGGAAAGTTGCTGGTGCAAAAGCAAGAGGTGAGGATGAGATGGGGACAACATGGCAGTGCCCTCCCACATCTGCCCACCCACCCAAGTCCAGCCTTCTTGGGGCTAGATTTGAGCCCCAAGAAGGAGGTCTTAGGTCAAAGCATGAGGTAGCTATGTTCAGGGGCCGGGGGGCTCCTTACACAGAAAGCACCATTCCATTCACTTTACATACATAATGTCATCTAATTTTGACAGCAATCCCTGAGGTAGGTACAGCTATTGTCCAGATTTTATAGATATGGAAACCGAGTCACAGAGAGGGTAAGCAGCTACCTCAAAGACACACAGTAAGACGTGCAGTCAAGATTCTAACACAGGTGGTCAAACTCTTAACCACTGAGCCACACGGTCTCGGCTCCACAGGCAACGATGCTTTGGGGGCCCAGGTGACAGGAGACAACCTGCCCCCATCTTCCCAGGAACCCAGGGACATGAAACAGAGCAGGATCTTGGAAAGGCCTTGGAGCAGGGACTGCAGGGGCCCCTCGACCAGGAGGGTGGAGCTGACAGGGTGAGCCAGAAGATGCTGCACACCTGGACACACCCGGACACGCCCAGGGTCCAGCAGGTCCTGGGTCTGCTCTGGAGACACCCTGTTGGAGCCAATGGGATTCAAGTTCCCAGCTCTTGAAGGAAATAGTCACGAAGAGGAGAAAGAGAAACCCCGTAGCACTTCCTTTACCCTTCCTCCACCCCTAGACCTTATCCTGGCCTGTCCTTCCTGGGTTAAGGTGGTGTCCTCAGTGCCTCAAATTACTGGCATAACATGGAGGGACTTAGCTATTACCAGAAACCCAGCCAACTACAGCATCTCAGAAACATACTGAGGATATCCACCAACTTCACTGAGCCCCCATGACTTAGAAACGCCCTCTGGGCTCCCAAACTGGAGTAGGGAAGCTGGCATTTGGAGGGATGGGAGCTGTGAAACGTGAAATGGTAGGATGCATTTACTACTAAAAAGAAGCAGCAGCAGCCAGATCTCTATTGCTTCCGTGGAGCCCGGGTTTCCCGCCAAGTGTGTCGAATGTGCCTAATTGCAGCCACCAGCAGACCATGGGGTCCCTTGTGGCAGAGGGAGCTGGCAGGAGGCATCAGGGGAGAACCAGCCCCACCCTCCCTGGCGACCCAGGTGACAGCGCCATCCAAATCTTGCTGCAATTAGGAGACACCAGCTCCCCCTCTGCAGGCTTCTTTGTGGCCACAAAGAAAACTAGCGCATTATTATTCTTCAGTCATCCTACAAGTTGCTGAGCCTTGAAAGCTCTAACAGAGGTGGCTGCCGGGGCAGCCCACGTTTAATTGCTTCACACATGGATCCCGTTTATGGGGCTTTTGCTCTGTATTTAATGCCACAGCTGGTGATGGATTTTCGCTGTTTGAATGTGCTCCGGTCCTCTGCACACTGCTTTATAACTGATGGGGGAAGATGTCCTCTCTTCGGCAAATTGTATCTGGCCTTTCCAGCCCAGTGGTAATTAATGTTTGTTCTCATCCAATGGGCAGATTCAAAGAAATACAGCTCTCATTAGCTCCCGCTCAATTAAGAAAAATTCTCCTCTGTCCCCATGACTCAAAAACTGCTATCAAGCTGGAGCTGCTTGAATTACACAGCTGGGAGGACCAGGAGGGCATCCTAGCCACCTGTGGTGCTCCAGCCTCATCCCCATCAGCATCCAGACTCCTCCAGTCTCCACCAGTGCCCCCCACCACGTCCATTCCACACCCACCTCCTAAGGACCCAGAAGGACAATAATAACTAGATAATAACTAATGTTTGTTGAGTGCTTACCATGTCCTAAACAATGCACATGGATCAGCTCATAAATGACACACATGAACCAGCTCTTAAAGGATGAATATGAATTTGCTCATAAATGATGCAGATGAATTAGCTCATTTAGGCATGGTCACATATCTATGATGCCAGGAACTCAAGAGTTGAACAAGAACTTTCTTTTTTTTTTTTAAGATTATATGTTTAGGGGCTTCTCTGGTGGTGCAGTGGTTAAGAATCCGCCTGCTAATGCAAGGGACACGGGTTCGAGCCCTAGGCCGGGAAGATCCCACATGACGTGGAGCAACTAAACCTACACGCCACAACTACTGAGTCTGTGCTCTAGAGCCCGCGACCCACAACTACTGAAGACCTTGGGCCACAGCTACTGAAGCCCGTGCAGCTGGAGCCCATGCTCCACAACAAGAGAAGCCACCGCAATGAGAAACCCGTGCACCACGACAAAGAGTAGCCCCCACTCACCGCAACTAGAGAAAGCATGTGCACAGCAACAAAGACCCAATGCAGCCATAAAATAAATAAATAAATAAATAAAAATTTTTTAAAAGGCTATATGTTTATATTCTTCCTTACAGATTGTGTTTGACGGAGCTGGAGGAATCAGGCTCCCTGACTTCAGACTATACTACAAAGCTACAGTAATCAAGACAGTGTGGTACTGGCACAAAAACAGAAATATAGATCAGTGGAACAGGATAGAAAGCCCAGAGGTAAACCCACGCACATATGGTCACCTTATCTTTGATAAAGGAGGCAAGAATATACAGTGGAGAAAAGACAGCCTCTTCAATAAGTGGTGCTGGGAAAACTGGACAGCTGCATGTAAAAGAATGAAATTAGAACACTCCCTAATACCATACACAAAAGTAAACTAAAAATGGATTAAAGACCTAAATGTAAGGCCAGACACTATCAAACTCTTAGAGGAAAACATAGGCAGAACACTCTGTGACATAAATCACAGCAAGATCCTTTTTGACCCACCTCCTAGAGAAGTGGAAATAAAAACAAAAATAAACAAATGGGACCTAATGAAAGTTAAAAGCTTTGCACAGCAAAGGAAACCATAAACAAGATGAAAAGACAACCCTCAGAATGGGAGAAAATAGTTGCAAATGAAGCAACTGACAAACGATTAATCTCCAAAATTTACAAGCAGCTCATGCAGCTCAATAACAAAAAAATGAAAAACCCAATCCAAAAATGGGCAGAAGACCTAAACAGACATTTCTCCAAAGAAGATATACAGACAGCCAACAAACACATGAAAGAATGCTCAACATCACTAATCATTAGAGAAATGCAAATCAAAACTACAATGAGATATCATCTCACACTGGTCAGAATGGCCATCATCAAAAAATCTACAAAAAATAAATGCTGGAGAGGGTGTGGAGAAAAGGGAACCCTCTTGCACTGTTGGTGGGAATGTAAATTGATACAGCCACTATGGAGAACAGTATGGAGGTTCCATCAAAAACTAAAAATAGAACTACCATACGACCCAGCAATCCCACTACTGGGCATATACTCTGAGAAAACCATAATTCAAAAAGAGTCATGTACCACAATGTTCATTGCAGCTCTATTTACAATAGGCAGGTCATGGAAGCAACCTAAGTGTCCATCGACAGATGAATGGATAAAGAAGATGTGGCACATATATACAATGGAATATTACTCAGCCATAAAAAGGAACGAAATTGAGTTATTTGAAGTGAGGTGGATGGACCTAGAGTCGGTCATACAGAGTGAAGTAAGTCAGAAAGAGAAAAACAAATACCATATGCTAACACATATACATGGAATCTAAAAAACAAACCAAAAAAATGGTCATAAAGAACCTAGGGGCAGGACAGGAATAAAGACGCAGTTGTAGAGAATGGACTTGAGGATATGGGGAGGGGGAAGGGTAAGCTGTGACAAAGCAAGAGAGAGGCATGGACATATATACACTACCAAATGTAAAATAGATAGCTAGTGGGAAGCAGCTGCATAGCACAGGGAGATCAGCTCGGTGCTTTGTGTCCACCTAGAGGGGTGGTATAGGGAGGGTTGGAGGGAGGGAGATGCAAGAGGGAAGGATATGGGGATACATGTATATGCATCACTTTGTTATAAAGCAGAAACTAACACACCACTGTAAAGCAATTATACTCCAATAAAGATATTAAAATTAATTAATTAATTAATTAAATTTAAAAAAAAAGATTGTGTTTGAAATAAAAAAAATATTTACTTTCTCATAGAGAACTTATAAATCTCCTAACATATGTTGGTGGTCTCCAGTGTCAGAATAACTCCTTATAACATAATAATATACTTTCATTCTCTCTACAACTTGAGGTGATATAAACAAAGACTAAATACTCTTTTAATGAATTTGATTTTAGTTTAAATAAGAAGGACTTCTTTCAATTATTCTTCTTTTCCCCATTTCTTTTCTTTTCTTCCTTTCACAATCCATGTATTTTTAAAATAATTTTTACTGGAGTATTGTTGCTTTACAGTGTTGTGTTAGTTTCCACTGTGCAGCAAAGTGAATCAGGTATACGTATACATATATCCACTCTTTTTTAGATTTCCTTCCTACTTAGGTCACCATAGAGCATTGAGTAGAGTTCCCTATGTTATACAGTAGGTTCTCATTAGTTATCTATTTTATATATAGTAGTGTATATATGTCAGTCCCAATCTCCCTGCTCATTCCACCCCCCTACCAGCCTTGGTAACTGTAAGTTTAAGATTTGAACAAGAACTTGAATGAGTTCAACTTCTACTCCTGACACCTATGAGCTGAGTGGACACCAGGAGGAGACCTACATTTCTATAACTGATCAAAGCCAAACAGTCATCATGTGAAGCTCTGGTGTTGCTGTCTCCATGAGCCAATTCCCTTCACTTTGTTCCCTTTCCTCAGGCTACACCCAGGCAGCCGACTCCCAAATGCTGGTGAATGGACCAGGGGCAGGAGGAAAAAGGAGAGAATGGATAAGCCAAAATCCATCACCACCCTTGAAAATAATGCCTGTGATAGTATGTTTGTGCATCTGTAAGTTGGAGCTGAAAAGAACCAGTTGTAGGTGTGTATTAACTGGCAGGGCCTCTCTGCAGGAAAATTTGCTAATATTTCAGAATTTCAAATGCACGTACTCTTAGACCTAGCAATTCTACTTCTAGGAATTTATCCTAAAGAATGGAGGGAGGGGGATGTACAAGCATATTTGTGGCCATATTGCCTGTACTAGCATGGGACTGGAAGCAATCTAGTTGAGGGACCGACTAAATAATTATAGTATATTTATACAATGGAATTGTATATAGCTATAAAAAAGTAAAGGCAGCTTTAAATTCAAGTGGAACAATCTCCAAGATATTTTGTTAACTAGGAAAAAAGCAAGATGTTATTGGCATATTGTTTTAAAATATCCATACTCATTTGCTCATAGGTGAATAGAATACCTCTATAAGGAAATCAACAATGGGTAATAGTTGCTGTGTCTGGGGAAGCTCCTAGGGTGGCTTGAGGTCAGGAGAGAGAGGGATGCTCATTTTCACTGTGTACCATTTTGCATCTTGAATTTGTGCCATAAGAGTGAGTAGATGGGCCTCATTCAATCAGTTGAAGGCCTTAAGAGAAAAAGGTTGAGATTCCCCCTAAAAAGGAAGAGGGAGTTCTGCCTCAGGACTGCCTTCAGACTTGACTTAAGACTGCACCACCAACTCCCCCTGGGTCTCCAGCCCGCCATCCTGCCCTGAAGATGCCAGACTCGCCGGCCTTCCACAATCGCATGCACAAATTCCTTAAAATTTGAGAGGTGCATGGGTTTTGTTTCCTTGGAGCACCCTGGGGTATTATCACACATCACAACACACATCACACCTGGTGTAGCCAATGCTAATCTCTTATTTCCAGGTGTGCGTATGTCCAGTCCAGCTCACTAGGCTGTAAGGTCTCTGTGAGCAGGCACTGTGTCTCCATCATCAATGCATTTCTACCATTCAGTGGAGAACCTGCATCAGGAACAAGGGCTCACTAAAGATGTGTTGTTGAAGGAAGCAACACTTTTTGTGACAACAGTCCAGGTGCTAAATACTTGGGTTTGACTCCTTTACAGGTCAGCATCTAAATCAGCTCATGGATAAGGAGAACATAGAGGAAAAGAAAAGAAAAGAGAAAAAACAACCCTTCTCAGTTATTGCCAATTACCAGGACACTTCGTTTTACATGTTTCTTCTTACACAGCCACCTAAAGACCTGTCCAAGGCAATTCACTGCTCAGAATCTAATGATCTGACCACGGTAGTCAAGTTTCCCTGATGTCAGACTTAGCCTACACGGATTCAAAATTAAAATCAAGAATTCTCTTTTTTTTTTTGGACCTCTCACTGTTGTGGCTTCTCCTGTTGCGGAGCACAGGCTCCGGACGCACAGGCTCAGCGGCCATGGCTCACGGGCCCAGCCGCTCCGCGGCATGTGGGATCTTCCCGGACCGGGGCATGAACCCGTGTCCCCTGCATCGGCGGGCAGACTCTCAACCACTGCGCCACCAGGGAAGCCCCAAGAATTCTCTTTTGAAATAAGATATATTTAGATAGAAAAAAATTATAAAGAAAAATGTTACCTAATAATATCATCCTCCCTTAAACCTCAGATCTGTAGAATTTCATCACCCATTTGAAAAGAAGAAATTATGACCCTTAACTACAAGAGCAAAATATCATTCCTGAAAAGCAGATTGAATCCTAGATTAGAAACCTCTGCAGATATCTTCCACACAAGTTTTTATCATTTGCCCTAGTTTTAAAGGATTACAGATGGATTCACCCTTGACAAGTCACTCTGAATCGATCTGAATCCTCAGATGAATAAAGAACCAGTTGGTTTAGTTTTCTAATCAATAAGACCATTTTCAATGTGCACCAACACTGACAATTCTGTCCCATAGGAAAACTGATTTATAAGCATGTCAAATGGAGATTTTATTTTACTTCCTGTTTTTACTGCTCTGCCATCAGCTGTCAACCCAGAACCTACAAGCTGTCCCCTGGGAGCAAGCAGACAGAGATTATGAGGCCCTCAGAGGTCATCCTTGAAAGCAGGACACACTCAGCTTTGACCTGGTCTATTAAAATCAGTAGGACATGGCATAGAGAAAGAAAGCAGATGGCAGAGCGTAGGTACATCAGTATTTTTCTTAATTATAGAATTTGCATTCAATTCTATTAATGGACGAGTGGGTTAAATTGACCATGAGAGATACAAAAAGTGTATGCAACAAATCATATCCCATATGAATTTTCATCCACAGTATAGGATTTATTGCATAGGCTTATTTTTCTTTTAACGAAGTTATCTTATTTCTTTCCATTCTAAGTTATGTGAAACAGTATAGTTCGAAGCATAAAGAAGAGAATACATGACCTGTAGTCCCACCATCAAAAGACACCACTACTGACATGTTAGCATATTTGATCACAATAGTTTCTCTATGTGTTTTTTATAAAATTGTGAATCCTGCTTTTTCCACTTAACACTATAATAAAATAGTTCTGTATGATATTATAAATTCCTCTTCCTTATAAGAGCTCTTATTATCCTTATGTTGTGAGATAAAGCCTTTTCTAGGTCCCCAGAACTAGTAAGGAATAGAGCTTGGATTCTAACCCTGATCTACCCACTTCTGAAGCCACTTTCTACTATGTTGAATCACCTTAAAAACAGTTATTCTGGGCTTCCCTGGTGGCGCAGTGGTTGAGAATCTGCCTGCCAATGCAGGACATGGGTTTGAGCCCTGGTCTGGGAAGATCCCACATGCCGCAGAGCAACTAGGCCCGTGAGCCACAACTACTGAACCTGCGCTCTAGAGCCTGTGCTCCGCAACAAGAGAGGCCGCGATAGTGAGAGGCCCGCATACCGCGATGAAGAGTGGCCCCCTAAGAAAAAAAAAAAAAAATGTCATGAAGAACCTAGGGGTAAGACGGGAATAAAGACGCAGACCTACTAGAGAAGGGACTTGAGGACATGGGGAGGGGGAAGGGTAAGCTGTGACAAAGTGAGAGAGTGGCATGGACATATATACACTACCAAATGTAAAATAGATAGCTAGTGGGAAGCAGCCGCATAGCACAGGGAGAGCAGCTCGGGGGTTTGTGACCACCTAGAGGGGTGGGATAGAGAGGGTGGGAGGGAGGGAGATGCAAGAGGGAGGGGATATGGGGACATATGTATATGTATAGCTGATTCACTTTGTTATAAAGTAGAAACTAACACATCATTGTAAAGCAATTATACTCCAATAAAGATGTTAATATATATCATATATATATAATATATAATATATATAATATATCATAATATATAATATTATATTAATATAATATATATATATACAGATAAGCCGAACTAGTGTCAAGAAATGCCTCTCCTCAAATAACTGGGTTGATAGACAGTTACCCGCTGGGTGTCCTGTATTCTTGAAGTTCATTTTCAAACTCAGTTTTCATTCTATTTTAACCTCATATTATTCTTTCAAGTAAAACTTCAAGTAAAAGACAGGTTAATTTTGATGAGTAACATATTTCACTTCATCAGATGCATTACTCAAATAAATTTGAAGAATTTCTTGGCTATAAGATGGTTGGAACACTAATCTTCCTTTTTGTTTTATTTCACTATTGTAAAAGTAAAGACCTTACATTCTGAATCCTATAACAAAATGCTAAATTAAGTCAGAAATACACAATTCTTTTTTTATGATAGAAATAACATGGGTAAACTGTCTCCTATTTCTTCACTAATATTTATCAATGCAGATGCGATGGATGAAATTATATGATAGAGATAAACACACAATGGGGGCCATCTTTGTTACTTTATTTCTGGTGTGTTTTACACAGCCAAAAATAAATAAATATTTAAAAAAAAACCAGTTATTCCTTTTGACCCAGTAAATTACCTTTTGAGGATCTATATGGAATATGAAATGTACAAGATGAGCCTGGGACGTCTTGAAATGCAGAAAAGCAAGAAACTATCAAAGACTAAATAGATCCTGTCAAAAGGAGACCAACTTGTAAGAGATCCCATTAGCCAAAATAGCCCAGTATGACTATAAAAAGAATAATAATCACACTCAATTAAAATATTATATGTATAAAACTCATGAGTTCCTAAGGATACTTCTTTAAAAACTTACTAGTTGCCATTGGATGTTATAAGGGCACTACCTCATTGCTCAGAAATTGATAAATACATGGAAATAATAAAGAATTGGTCTGCCTTTCCTATACAAACTCTGTTCCAGGGAAGCCAAAAAATTGATGAGAATAAATTATTCCTTATAGAAGAATTATGGCTAACTAACGCAGAAGAATGGCAATAAGAGATCTGCATTTCAATCCTTAATGAAACTCTGGATCTAAGCAATGGTTGTCAGTGGATCTTAAAATTATAGGTGAAATGTTCTTAAGAAACTCGCAGGACATTCTGACATACCCTGGATGGATCGGTGATGTTTCTGAAGCTGGGGCAACCAGACTTCATAAGCTCTTGATATGATTCTACAGGAAGTACACAGCATAAGAAATATTATGACCTAAATGGGAAAAGAAATTGAAAAAGAATAGATGCATGCATATGTATAACTGAATCACTTTGCTGTACACCTGCAACTAACGCAACATTGTTAATCAAGTATACTCCAATGTAAAATAAAAATCAAAAAAGAATAAAATAAAGTATTACTTTCTGAACTGATTCAAAATTCTGGCAAAGCGCAATGAAAGGTTTTTATCTCCCCTCCAAAAAAAGAAAATTATTATGACCAAAAAAACATTTGAACTTTAATTAAATCAGGTCTCACTACCAGTTTACAGGAAATACAGAGAACAGAGGAACAAGTTAAAAGCATCACAGAAATACAATCATACAATTCTAGAAATGGGCACAATTCTATAAAGGATGAATAATCTGATTTCTCCAACAAATTCAATGGCATGAGAGGGGAGGGGGGGACCACGTAGAATAAAATAATTAAGAGATACACAATCATGCAGTTTATGAACGTTATTGATAGTTATTATCTGAATAGACCAACTGTAAAAGAAAAATTTGAGACAGCTGGGGACATTTGAATACAGATTGGGTATTAGAATATTTAAGATATCGTTATTTGGGTGGTATAATAATATTCAGGTGGTTAAATTCTTTTAGTCTTACTACTTAAATGCATATAGTTTATGAGGAAAATGATGCAACGTCTGGTATTTCTTCAAATATTTCAAGAAAAAAGGGAGGGTGGAAACAGGCAGGAGGAGTACAGATGGGTAAATACACAGGACGTGCAAAATGTTGATAACTGTTGAAGCTGACCACTGGGTACATGGGTGTTCATTATACTATTCTCTCTACCTTTGTGTATGTTTGGGAAATTCTCTAATACAAAAAACTTTAACACTAAAAAATGATGTTTAAGAGGACAGCAAAACACATAGAAATGAAATCCCATACATGCCAAGGTCTAGAAAGTCATGGAATAAATAATCTGAGGAAAAAAACTCTCATAAAAACCTGCTCCATGTACTGTATATTGATTTCTTATCTATATTTGAAATGGAATCACTGCAAATATTATCTGATTAGTTTTCAAATTGATAATTTAAAAAAAAAAAGATCGATCACTTTCTACGTTCTTTTGGGCACCTAACGCTACCACCATTTCAACAGAAAGAGCATCAAAACAATCAAGTTAAGAAAGAAATTCAGTGAATTAAAAGATCTATGATATGCCGCGGAGCGGCTGGGCCCATGAGCCATGGCCGCCGAGCCTACGCGTCCGGAGTCTGTGCTCCGCAACGGGAGAGGCCGCAACAGTGAGAGGCCCGCGTAACTCAAAAAAAAAAAAAAAGAAAAGAAAAGATCTATGATATGCTCAGTGAACATGTCTTTCTCTTTTCAAAGAAATAATTTGGAGATGGAAAGAAAAGATCAATTTGCAGATCAGTTGTCTGTGATTCTCTTTAAAGAGGTTAAGGTGATGATTGGACTTTTTTCCCAAAATCTGATGCTGAAGGTTCCAAGGTGAAGCAAAATTAATTGTGAGTGGAGGAAGGAAAAGTACAATCATAACAGCCCTTCTCTTCCAGGGAGACAGTGAAGCAAGCTAATAGCATTCAGGGGTTAAAAATAATTCCATTCACCATCTGTCCACACATTCTATATAATGACAGATGGAGATCTAATTTTTTTTTGAAACTTACTACATTAAAAAATACTTCAGAAACATCTACCCAAACAGTGGATTAAAACTTGATTAAAAAATAAATAATTGAAGCACCAAAAGCTCATTGAAAGATGAGATGTTATGTGGAGATTGCCTTCCCATCGAAACAAAGCCCTTTGTGTTCAGCAAAATGTTTTCTGCTGAATGAAACTACTAAATATTTTAATTTTCAATTTGTAAGGCAAAATTATTTACTCTCACTCACGGGTCTGTTTTCACCCCAGAGTTACAACAGCTGGGAAAATGCGTTTGTAAGATGCCTAAACCAGGGCCCAGTCTTGGGAACCAGCTTCAGAGATGGAAGGTCCCATGCAGGGGCTTTTGCGGGGAGGTGCTCTCAGATACCCGCCATGAGGGCTGAAGGAGACAGGATGGGGCACAGGGAGAAGCTGAGCTCGGATGCAGTTGCAGAAGAAGCCTCAGCAAATACCACAGGGAGACAGGAAGTGGCCATGGCCCTTCAGAGGCCCCAGGGGAGGCAAGGGTGCCAGGCCTTTGTATCCTCACAGAGGCCCATCTCCGGATGCCACTGGAACTTGGCTGTAACCTTGACAAAGGTAGCACCTTTTGGCCAAGGGCCATTCCTGAGTGGGACTCACTGGTGAGTGCCTTTGCAGAGGTCAGAGCCAAGTCTTCTGACTGCTTGGGCAATGAATGCTTTCGTCCTGAAGGGGAGACCCCTAGATCCATTACAGTTCACCCCTCGAGCCCTCCAAATCCAGTCCCTTTGTAGAGTAATTTCGTCCCATCTGAGAATATCTCCATGTGATTCTGGATGATCTCTTTTTCTGGGGAAACTTAGAAGCGGAAGGTTATTGGGATGTACTACAGTAGCCCCTGCCACTGCAGCTGGTACCGCCATCTCCCTCTTCAACTCTCCTTTTTAGGGTCCCCACACCCTCAGACAGCACTACGGCTAGTCAGAGTGGCTTACCTGGTGGGGTGACCCAGATTCTCATCCCTGAGGGCTCTGAGCGCTAGGTCACCTGGAGGACATGCCTGTGGTGTTAAATGGCCAGATTCAACCCATAGCTATAGTACTTGCTCACTTACCTTCAAACTTTGGCGAGGGAGTACCAAGGAACAGTCTAGTGCCTCACTGTGTGTGGATGTGGCTATAACTAGGCAGCAGCCGTAGCTTCAAGTTTAATGGAATTCTTGCCATGTCACTTGATGGAAGCATTCTCTCTCTGAAAACCAGGGCCTGAGACACTAAATGTGCAGTGACAAGGAACACAAATTCCCCAAGCAGGTCATTGAGAATGATGCTTAAGTGGGTCAGGCCTACTTCCAATCCTTGTTTTATGGACCTATCAATTCCACCTATTGGGAGCACAGCACTATATAACGGGCATTGATTTAATGCCAACCCATCCTCAAAGGGCATCATCTCCAGGCTGTCACCTTAGCTGTGTTTTCCAAAGTCTCTGTTAGGCAGCAGGCTTCTGGGTGGTGTGGTTTGGTGTAGGTAGGACCTGGTTGCTCTAAAATGGGGTTCTTGGTCCAGGGTTACATGACGTACAATCCCATGCCAGTTTATCAAATAATCTATAAACTCACGGATGGCAGGGCTGACTGAATCCTTTAGGCAGGGAAGGCAAAGCAGTTTCTTGGAATATGTGTCAATTCTGGTCTAGATACTTCATTGCCACTTGCAGATTGAAAGGGGTCCCATGCAAGCAAGTTGCTAACAAGTAACTGGTTAGTCTCCTCAGGGGAGGATGCTGTATGGGGGCCTCAGTGTTGGATTCTGTGTTGGCAGTTTGGATATTTAGTGGTGGTAATAGATACACTAAGTCTGTTCTCAATTATCAGGATCCTGGTTTTAAATGGGGCAGAGTGTTGAATTCAATGGGGGCATGATGGGACCACAACCCTTGCAGTGTTGAGTGGTTGAGGTGACAGATATTCCTGCCATTCCCCCCGAATGTGATACTGTTTTTTATTTACTCTCTCAACCGTAGTGGGAAAGTCTCAGGGTCCTCCATGTGGCCTTCTGCACTGCAATAGCTCACTCTATAAACGGAAGAAATAATGAAGAGATTCTGTCAACTACTAAGGACATCCATTTACTGATACATTCAGAGACTGAACAAGTGATCACCCCATGGATCCCTGGGGCAAAAGAACCCACTGTGAACAAGGCTGGGCCTGGATATCTTACTACCTACCCCTCATAAGACCCAAGGTTAGTAAAGAGCCATGATGAAACATAAAAATCTCTGAGTATCAGTGGAGATTGTCTTGCCCAAGAGTCCCTGAAATATC
Organism: Aethalodelphis obliquidens; assembly: GCF_003676395.1. Taxonomy (NCBI): domain Eukaryota; kingdom Metazoa; phylum Chordata; class Mammalia; order Artiodactyla; family Delphinidae; genus Aethalodelphis; species Aethalodelphis obliquidens. The sequence continues at coordinate 13,885,676 of NW_020837973.1, forward strand.
TGGGAAACCACTGCAGAGTTATCCAAGGAAATGGTCACAGACCTTTGGGTAAAGACCAGGGAAATTATTACCATAGGCACTGGCCTTGGTATAGCAGGATGCTTCAGGAAACCAACCTTTCCTTTCGGCAACATTTTAGGGGTTGAAGGACCGGCTCGGGTCTGGAAATTGGCTGTGACTTTTCAGTGGGGGGCTTGTTAGTTTTATCCTTGTTAGCTACCCCTCTACCTGCCCTTAACACCACCAGGCTCTATTGGTCATCTCCACGGCTCTCTGTGAGTGAGGGTCCCCTTGCCACTCTCATTATAATTGCATTCTCTTTCCTTCCAGTGTTTCATTTCTGCCACTCGACCCCTATCCATCTGGGATCTTATCGTCCTCTTTGTTCTCAGGGATCCCAGTTCTATATCAGCATCTTCTATAGCATCAGCCCTGCCTGCAGAGGACAGTCTCATTGAGATTCTCAGGGAAGAGGATGCCCCTCTCACCAGCTCATTCCTTACGGCTTTGGTAAATGGAGTGTCCTCTGGGTACCCCTATGAAACACAGTGAACTGGTGGATTTTCCAGTCGTACAGAGTATATCCACCCTAGCGTGCCTGCTTCTTGGAGAATTTTGATCTCTTTCTCCAGTGTCTGCCAAGGCATTGCTCACATATCTCCTGCACTTAGCGTGGTCACTGTTTTCCTAAGCTTCCAAGAGCCAACCAAGAGAGTATTAAACCCTATATATCAGGAGAGTTCTTTCATGTGGAGAAACTCTCCTTTATCCATCCTCCTTAATCCAGGCCCTTCAGAATTCAATCCCATAAGTACTCTTCCCCTGCTGCTAGTGTTTGTTGGCTAGGACCTTCATCTTCTTTAGTGTATTTTCTCTTTCCTCCCTTATCAGGACCAGCACTTCTCCTGTTGGGTTTTATTATGACTTGACTCTAGTTCAGAGGTCAGCAAACCCTCCCTATAAAGAGCCAGTAAATAGTGGTAAATGTTTTAGGCTCTGTTGCAACTATTCAAGTCTCTCACTGCGGCATGAAAGCAGCCATAGACAATATGTAACTGAATGGGCATAGCTGTGTTTCAATAAAACTTTATGTCCAGAAAAGCAGACTACAGGCTGGACTTGACCCATAGGCTGTAGTTGCTGATCCGCATTCTAGATAGTGCCCCTAACTCCATCCCTAGTGTCGAGGGATGGAGTTAGGGGCGGACCCTGAGTTGGGAGCATGTTGTCTTATGCTGCTGAAGAAGAGGCTTCTGCCTCATCTTCAAGCAAGGAGGCAGCAATAGTTTCTCATAGGGAAGAGTAGGCCCAGAGGGTTCAAGGGCATTTGATGGTTCGAGATATTTAACGGTGCATGGACACAGACGTCTGCATCCCAAGTCTCAGCATCTCATTTACTCCCAGTTAGGGCCTTGACCTTGGCATAGCAGACTTGCTGGCATTGAAAACGCAAACTTCTCTGGAGCTCTGCTGGCCTTCCAATTAAGTCCAAGGTTGAATTCTGGCTTTTTTTTTCTGCCTCTGGCTGCAAGAGGGGAGAGTCTCTTTATAAGCTTCCATAGCCCTTTGGCTTTCACACTTCAACTTAGATTGGTGATTAATCACTCCAGCCTTCCACTGTCTTTCTCTAAGTCACTTTATAGCACTCAGCAAAGCCATCCAATTCCACTGTCCCTACAATCACCACTTCCCTTGAATGTCTCAGATGCCCAGATCCTGCACCCATCTATGCATTCCCTCCCAGCTGTCTCGTCGCTAACAATTGCAGGGCTACAGTGCTGGGGGCTAACAGTACTCCACCCACCCCCAGAGATGGTGCCCTCATTGACTGCAGCCAGCTGGTGACCCAGCACCAGATCCCATGTAAGAGCCTCCTTCCTTGGGCCTTTCCTGCCACCATTGCTTTTAGTTATTCTTCCCTGAAAACAAACTTTGAGATGGAGATTTACATTCAGGGCTTTTTACTGGGAGTGCTTTGGGGATCTATACCTATAAGCAAGTGAGAGAAAAAGGAATCCACATAGGGAGAAGTTGAACTATGATGCAGTTGCAATAAAGGCCTTAAGCAGTCCCATGGAAAGCTCTGGAGTTGTCCTTATCTAGGCAAGGGGACCAGCCACTGGATGCAGAGGGGGTGTGGCCTTGGGCAGGGCAGCTTCCTTCTGCTAAGGGCTGCTCCCGGAGAGGGGCTCATCAGCGAGGCATCAAAGGCCAGCTCTCCTGACATGTGGGTGAACGAGTGCCTCAGTCCTGGAGGGGTGATTAGGCAGCACACCACAGCATCCACTACAACACAGATCTGAGTGGTCGAGTTGGTGTATCCATGGTAACGAAATTAGATAGGCATCCATGAGCCCAGGTTTACTGTCACATTCTCGTTACCAGGGATCTTGGGAGAAGCCCTGGGTTCAGCTAAATGTTGTGATTGTAATTGTTGTTCCTAAAAGAACTCTAGATAATGAAGGCAATGAAGTTTCAGTGTTTTACTGTCCATACAAACATTAAAATCCACTTTTGAAGGGTAACATAACAACAAGAAAGAAAGAAAGAAAGAAAGGGAGAGAGAGACAGAGAGAGAAGGGAGGAAGGAAGACAGCAAGGAAGGAAGGAGACGGAAGGAAGGAAGGAAGGGAGATTAAAGGAGAAAAATCAAGTCCTCCCAACTCACTGCAGCAGCCATATCTACTTAAATAAAAATCAGTAGTTTAAAAAGTTAGCCTTTTAACAAATACTTGCTGCATTTTGACACGGTTGAGGAGGGGACATTTTAATACCACGATGCTGACAGTGGCAAACTTAAAGACATCCAATATACTTTCAAATGTATAGATGTATTTAAGTAAGAATCAATGGAACAGAGTGCTTACATTGTTGGCATGTACGATGTCCAAATAAATGAAATTTATTTCCCTCTAAACTCGGAATAATAATGTAGGTAGAGGCTTAAAAAATCATTTTAAATTATTTTTTCTTTGAAGCTGCAAATTATAAAATCCGACAGAAAGCAATGGTGAAGTGGTTTCTCAAGATCCCCAAGCTCTGTCATGTATTTGTACAGTTTCAAATTCTGATGAATCCCTCGGACGTTTTCTTCCAAGTACCTGTAATCCTTTCATATTTTTCAACATTAATTCATAGCCAGAACTTTTATCTTCAAACAACTTCAGGGTCGATTTCTCCCTGAAATTCTGTAAATTAGAGATTATGAACCTGAAATAATCAGTTTGGGCTCTTGTTTACAGATGTTTTTAATATGGCCTTGTGTGTAATTTCTATCTTTATGAGTGTAGTAGGTAAAGGGTTTTATCGGTATGTATAACAGATCATCTCACCTTATCTTTATTCTTCAGGAAATTGTGCTCCTGGCCAAGGTGGATTTTCAACAAATGAAATATAAACTTTTTCTGCATTCATTAAGTCATCTGTGACTGCCATTGGGTTCATTTTGAAACACACACATGGGCACACATACATACTCCGCATGTCTAACTCCCTCACCCACCCAAATGTAATAAACATTTAGCCTTTTAATTACAGGCAACAGGCATGGACAGAAAGTCAGAGGCCACTGCTGCAAACCTGGGATCCTGTAAATCTGGTTGAAAGGCAAAAAGTAGCAAAGATCTTTCTGGATCCTGAGATGTCTGCTTCTTGGTCATGGAGTGGAGAGAACTGAATGAAATTGCACCGGCATGATCCCTAGCTTGGTGCTGACACAGTAACATTTGGTAAAGCCCACAATCTGTCCAAAAATGCCCAGAGCTCTGAACACTGAATGATGTTTTGTAAATCATGTGGCATCAAAACCTGGCCTGGGGGCTTCCCTGGTGGCGCAGTGGTTGAGAGTCCGCCTGCCGATGCAGGGGACACGGGTTCGTGCCCCGGTCTGGGAAGATCCCACATGCCACGGAGCGGCTGGGCCCGTGAGCCATGGCTGCTGAGCCTGCGCGTCCGGAGCTTGCGCTCCGCAACAGGAGAGGCCACAACAGTGAGAGGCCAGAGTACCGCAAAAAACAAAAAAAACAAAAAAAACAAAAAAAAACCTGGCCTGAACAGACATGAGGCTACTTCTAGGCTTGGCGTGAGTGGAGTCGGACCTCTTTAGAAATAGGAATGTGTGACCCTTCTCCTTCCTTTCCTCACCATCACTGGCCAATCTGAAATAAAGGCTACCCTTTATAAAGGCATTCTCTGTGTGTCAGCACCTGTTTGGTACTTTGTCACCTAGCTTTTGGAATGGCTATAATGTCCCTGGAAGGGATACATGACCAGCCCTATTTCAGATGAAGAATCTGAGACACAGAGAAACAAGTAACTTAGTGAAAGTCAAGAAGCACCAGGTGCAGAACCTGGATGGCACCCCAGCCTCTGACCACACAGGTCCTACTCCTACTACACTCCTACTACACTACGTGAGGACACTACTTCTTAAGGAAAGACATCTCCCCTGTGCACCGAAAGGCAGGAAAGTGTAGGGCAGTTGTCCTCAAAATGTGATCCAGGGATCCCTGCCTGTCACCAAGAACTTTTCAGGGGGGTTGCTATTTTCATAATAATATTAAGATGTTATTTTCCTTTTTCACTCTTGTTCTCCCATCAGGTTACAGGGAGTTTGCACCATCTACGTGATGTGTGTCATACAGTAGACTGGGTGCAGACGCAGAGAGGAAAATCCCATTGTCGTCTGTTCAAGCTGGATGTGAAAGACGTTTGAAAAGGGGTAAAATAAATTCACTCTTAACACTGCAGTATTTGAAGGAATTATACTTATTTTCTTAAAAATGTATTAATGTTAATATGTGATGATTTTAGTATTTTTAAAAGGATTCACATTTAAATTTTTTCAGCCTTAATTCTTAACATATTTTATATCAATAAAGACACCCAACAAACCCAAAAGCTCCTTAGAGTCCTCACTGCTTTGGTCGAGTGTAAAGGGGTGTCAGTGCCTCAGTCTCCCCACTTGGATAAATGGGGATATTACCTACCTTGCATAGTTGTTTTGAGAACACAATGGTCTAACACATCTAAAAGTGCACACAGCACTGTCTGGCACATAAGAAGCTCTTTGTTTTAGCTTTTACTGTTATGAATTTTTACGTTATACATTTTTGTGTTTATATCATGAAAAACTCCCACATGCTTCAAGATGAATAAAAAGAAGACACTACCAAATTATCCAAATAGATTTCATGCATTGAATTAGCAATAGGAAGGACATCTTGGAAGGACTGTTATGCTTCAAGCACGTTATGAGAGTTTCTATTTACTGTCAATTTCATATTCCCATCGAACAGTACTAAGCATGATACAAATCTCTTCAGGAAATCTAAAATCCATCACTTTTATAGACAGAGTCTTGTTTTCCATATTTGCAGTTGCTGGATTTAGAAAAAGGATGATCTTGGTCAGGACAACATGTCTGAGACACATTACCCAAGGTGAAAATGGTATTTGCTGATGCAATACCAAATGTGGTCATTAACAATAGAATATCATGGAGTAACATAATAACGAATGCCTTAAATTTAGAGGTCTTATTCAATAGAATCAAAATTGTAGATTTCTTTAACAAATACAGATTTGATGTTTTAGTATAAACACTTTTAATATATTTGTAGGTCTATGCTAACTATAAGCGCATTCATTTCCTCCAAAGAAATGCATCATGTTTACTCAGAAAATAGTTTGTACTAAAAGGTTGTTTGAAGGAGTTGAAAAAAGTTTGACTTTGCTGAGTAGTATAGTTGAGTATCAAGCCCAGCATGGAGACAATTGTTTTCCCTTGCTGTCAATTACTGACGTGTTCCACAGGTGAGTCACATGACACCACCCCGAGCATCCAGGTTCTTGTATGTAACCCAGATGGGAGGGAAGAGGTGGGAGGTGGAAATTGATCTGGGTCAGTTCAATGTGTCACCAAAGTCTGAAATTCTATGACTCAAGCAGCACAAATGATAGCATAGGGATGTAGAGCAGCAAGACCCTGGCCAATTATGCCTGAGATTCCTGAGCTGTACAGTGGGAATAATAATCATATCTACTCGATAAGGAGGTTGTAAAGATTAAGTAACATAAGTAAGGTATGTTAAGTCCTTGCCCTTGAAGTCATATCGACAGGAAAACTGCACCAAAAGTTGGCAAGTGGAAACCGAAATGCCAACTGTGCAAAATAGGTGACGGTATAACGGCAGCGTGTACTAGTCACCACTGCTTGTGTAAACCCAGTGGTGTACAATCGTTTTATTATGCTCACGGCCTCCGTGGGCCAGGGATTTGGGGAAGTCTCATTTAGGCAGTTTTGGGTTAGGATCTGTCGCATGGTTGTGGTCAGATGTCAGTGGACGCTGCCGTCATCTGAAGATTCGACCGGGCTGGGCGTGCAAGATGGTGACCTCTGATGCTGGCAGTGGGTGTTGGCCACTGACTGGAACCTCAACTGGGACCGTCAACCAGAGCACCTACAGTGACCTTTCCCTATAACCTGGGCTTTTGTACAGCAGGACCTCCTTGAGGGAGTCAGACTTCTTACATGGTCAGGGGCCAAGGAAGCAAGATGGAGCTGAACTGCATTATATGACTGTCTGTGGAATCCACAGCATCACTACTGCTGCATTTTATTGTTATGAGCAAGTCAACTAAGGCCAGGCCAGCATCAAAGGAAGGGGAGATAGACCCTGCCTCTCCATGGGAACAGGGTCAAAGAATTAGCAGCATGTTGCAAAGTTGCCATACAAGGTTAATAACAAATATTCATTTTCAGTTTCTACTGTCTCTGAAAGAGTAAAAAAAGAGACATAGTGAACATACTGACCTGAGAAATTCCCATACGATCGTAAGGCACTTTTTTCCTAAACGTCCCCCAATCCTGCATAAAGAGAAGGATCTAGCCCACCTCAGTTTGAGAACAAGACCAAGAGGAAAGCTATGAACCAGAAATGGACAACTGCATCTCAAACACTGTTGCATTATGACAGGTCACGTTAGCATTACCCTGGGGTTTTGCTCTATTAGATTATAAGTGAGGCTACTGTAGCAGAAACTCCACAACACAGTGGCTTCAGTTTATTTCACATAATAGCCCAGCCAGCTTGGGTCAGCAGGGCAGCTCTACTCCATGATGCCATTTAGAGACCCTGGTTCCTTTCACCCAATCACTCTGCTGTCCTCTGAGATGAGAGTGGCAACATGGGTGAAAGTGGCAACACCTCATCTCCAGGTGGGCAGAGGAAAAAGAGGCAGAGTGTAAAAATGCTGCTTGTCTCCAAATTGCAGATGATCTGTACTTAGATTGAATCCAACCTCTGCTCACATCCATTGGCCCTAATTTAGTCACATAACCACACCCTGCTACCAGGGAGGCTGGGAAATACAGTCTGGCTGGGAAGCTCTGTGCCCAGGAAGAAAGAACAGATCTACAGAAGAACAGTCAGCCCCACAAATAATCAATAAATTATTATTCTAACATTGAAATGTTTGCAGCATTAACAAGCTAATCAAATCTTCCTAATCTCCATCAGTTTCAGTGGCATTAATAATTAATGTGCCAACTGCAAATGAGTCTAAATTAAATGACGGGTATTCTTCAATGCACTTATAAATTTCTCTAGGACTACAAGCAATTCCCTTGCAAAAATGCCCGCTTGCAGAGTTGGAAACACAGCAATTATCTGGTCTCCTACAGATGAATTATTGTGAATTCCAAATTAATCATGTCCAATGGAATCTTAACAGAGTTTTGTAAAATCTCAGACAGAGGAAAGCAACTTAAAATTAAGAATCCACAAATGACCAAAATTGGTTAAGGGCCAAATTCATTCACACTCTAGGCAAGAAAAGATATTTTATGTGGTAACATTTATGTTAACTATGTATGTATCATGTATGTAACATTAAAGGACATATTAAATTCCATGTGTTTCTCAATTTAGAACAAGATTCTTTCACAGCTGCTGCAAATAGAAGGGCCTTGAATAGATGTTTACAGCCCCACTGAGTGTGCTCCTTAGGATGAGATGCTGCTGAACGTTCTGTACGAACATGTTGTGACGTTAAGAACGCTGGATCAAAAATCTCTGGCTTCTTTTTGTTGTCTCCTTACAAAGGGTACTGAACTTCCCTAAATCTATTTTCTCATGTGTGAAATACGAATGTTACCTACACTTCACAGTGGAGAAACAAAAAATGGCACAATAAAGCACTTTGTACTCTGTAAAACACAAATGCATAGTCCACAAAGCAGAAAGAATACATCGAGTCATCATCTAGTCTGCAGACGGGCAGTGCAACCAATCAGCAAAGCTCCCTGGGGCTTTGGTAAAATACACAGAGAGGGAGCGAGATTATACTCTCCCGCTTTTGATGCCAGTCTTGATGTCTCAACCAAAGACAGATGAATCAACTTGCAAGGTCCATCCCATCCTCGGATCACTCCCAGGAGAAAAGAGTCCTTACAAGTCACTCAGCCAGCTACAGCAGCCAGTGCTAACTTGGCCCTAATTCAGAAACTGTAATAGGATTACTTTGGTATCTACTGTCAGTTTAGACACCTAACTATCTTACAGATAATAGGTGTTAGGAAGTATTGATAAGGATTAAACTAAAAATTTGGATTTAATAAAAATTTACTTTGGGGTTAATTTGGATAAATATTTAATTTTAAAAATGTGAATAGCAATTATACTCCAATAAAGATGTAAAATAAAAAAAAAAATTTAATGTGAATAAATAATTGGAGAAAGAAAAAAGCACTATGCGAACGATATATTTTAAGTAGTGAAATTAAAAATGATCAAGTGTGAAGTTAAGGATGGGAGCTTTTCCTTAGGCTCTAAGCTGGTAGTTTGACAGGTTCTGCCCCTTCTCCAATGTGATGGGCATGACATCACGTCAAGAATATGCAGCCCTGAAAGGACCAAAGTGCGGAGATCTGGTAGCAAATTGCTGTGTGGGAACGGGCCAGGAAGCCCCAGGAACCCCAACTACAGAAGTCAGAGAGTGGGGGGCAGTGCACCCAGAGGATGAAAAATAGACACACATCAAAGGACAGAATGACAAGGAAATCCAGTATCAGACATCTCCCTGCTTTCCTGAACCACAAAGAAGTCCACCCTGGCAAAACAAGCTCATTTCTCATGCTGTTTTGTTTCTTCAACTAGATCAGTTGTTTAAATCTTTTTTCTTTGCCTTCTTTCCCAAGTAGAGCTTTACTCCAGAAAGGCAAATAAACTGAATTTTTAAAAGTTATGATGTGGATAGAGGTGACAGTGGATTGCTTCACAAACTTAACTCAGAACGAGTCTCTTGAAGACTGGAAGAAGTAGATAATACGTAAGTGGAATGTTTTCAGGTCAGCAAATACGCTGTCCTCATTGCCACTCACAGGTAAAAAGGCTTCCCTGGTGGTGCAGTGGTTGAGAGCCCGCCTGCCGATGCAGGGGATGCGGATTCGTGCCCCGGTCCGGGAAGATCCCACATGCCACGGAGCGGCTGGGCCCGTGAGCCATGGCCACTGAGCCTGCGCGTCCGGAGCCTGTGCTCCGCAACGGGAGAGACCACAGCAGTGAGAGGCCCACGTACCGCAAAAAAAAAAAAAGGCCTCAAAATTAAAAGGGCACCAATATAAACGAGGCACTCAAACAGTGCGGTGCTGGTGTGGGACTGTAGGGTTAGAGAGGAGGAGGGGTCAGCTGCAGCGGGAGGGAAGTTCTGTGTAGAGAACACAGTATGGACACCTCCCAGCAGTCAGAAGATGAATTAGGCTTACCAAGTCGAGTGAAAATATACTGAAAGAAAAACAAAACTGACAAGAAATATAGCACAATGTCCCGTACGTTCAGTTAAGTATAGATTAAAAACACACCCCATGCCAAGCACTATATCATTTTCTCAGGATATAGATTCAAAGATGTCAAACACAAGAAGGTGGGTACTTGTGTGACGAGAATGTTAGACAGGATGAAGGAGTAAAGTTAAACTAGGGAGCCCTCCACTGTTAGATAGTGAACCCGCGTACTAATGAAATATAATTCATTCCATTCTGCACCCAAAATTTAAGGAAAAAGATGTGTCTCCAGCTAGCGAGGGCTGCTGAGTGCATGGTAAGGGCAAACACGATCTCCAGGCATCCCTGAATCCACTCCTCAGAAAGACCACTGCGCTGCCCAGACATGCCCCTCCTCAGAGGGGCACCTGCCCCACCAGGGAGAACTTGAAGCACTTACTTTGTGCTGCGGACTGAGCGAGGGACGGCTCCGTTGCTGATTTAATCAACCGCACAACCTGTGAGGCAATAAGCACCTCATTTTACAGATTTCAAAGACCAAGTCACTTCTCCAAAGTCAGAAAGGTAGGTCAATGGATCTGAACTTCATGTTTACTTTCATTTCCAATATATCATGGCCTTCCCCCTAAACCACCTAAACTTAGGAGCATCTCTGCAGAGATTGAATCCTGAGGTCGTTCTTGTTTCTCAAATGAAATTTACACAGTTTACATTTATTTTCTTCCTACTCTAAAGGCAGCACTGGAAACAGTCTCAGGGTGAAGCACACTCATTCTTTCTGGGATCACATTTACAAATGAAGACCCTTGACAGCAAGCCACTGACATGCCCTTTTACTTTCCCTGGATTTAATGAAAGTGCCCAAACTGTCACCACCTTGGGAGCCATAATACACTCCAGGGAGGGACATTCAACTCTGCTCCTCCAGAAGCTTCAAAGCCCCCTTACATAGGTCCCAGCGCCATGATATGGTAAGGTTTTCTTCTGAAAATTAAACCAGGTTTGGAGCAGACAAGCCGCTCTTGAATTCCCCACACTGTTCTGACAGCCCTAAATCAGTTTCAAGCCGAGACAACAAAGCAACTCTCAGAAGGGCAGGGCCTGCGTCCAGCTGACACAGCACTCACTTTGTAAAAACACGACATTTCAACCCTGTCCAAAAATTACACTGGAGAGCCAATACGATTCTGACTTTTATTATCAGGTCAGGACAGAGAAAGTACAGGAAGAAGTAGCAGCATAAGGGTCTGCTACCTGATCCAGCTTCCACGGGTCCCCAGGCAAGAAGGACGCTTGTGCGGGAGACGGATGATGACACCATCCCTGGCCAACTCAGAACAGCACTTGGGGCCTGAAGTGCATCTGCTTGGTGGCGTTGTTCTTCATCCCCATCTTCAGCATCCATTTGGACTTCATCCTTTGGACATACTGCATGTCCCGCTGGCGCACGAGAGCTGCTCCTGGGGTTGGAAAGGGGATAAGAAATGAGGCAAAGGTCTGTGACCTGTGATCAGAGAAGACCCAACTTGGCAGAGAATCAAAGCTAGTTTCGGGTAAGTGGGTTCTTATATTTAAACAAGAGTTATTATCTGGGGTCTCTATCCAATGGGCCTTGCGGGGTTTATTGCATACCAGAACTTCTCTCTATATACATTCTTCTGGGATGAGCCTCTTTAGTTTTCATCATCTGAAAAGGTCTATAAGCCCAAAAGGTAAAGCCCCATTGACCAAAAGGGACAGAGAAAGGCAGACTATAAACCAAGTCAGAGGGACTTCCCTGGTGGCGCAGTGGTTAAGAATCCGCCTGCCGGGCTTCCCTGGTGGCGCAGTGGTTGGAAGTCTGCCTGCCGATGCAGGGGACACGGGTTCGTGCCCCGGTCCAGGAAGATCCCACATGCCGCGGAGCAGCTGGGCCCACGAGCCATGGCCGCTGAGCCTGCGTGTCCAGAGCCTGTGCTCCACAACGGGAGAGGCCACAACAGTGAGAGGCCCGTGTACCGCAAAAAAAAAAAAAATCCGCCTGCCAATACAGGGGACACAGGTTCGATCCCTGGTCCAGGAAGATCCCACATGCCGTGGAGCAACTGAGCCCGTGCACCACAACTACTGAGCCTGCACTCTAGAGCCTCTGCTCCACAACAAGAGAAGCCACCGCAATGAGAAGCCCACACACCACAAAGAAGAGTAGCCCCCGCTCGACGCAACTAGAGAAAGCCCACGCACAGCAACAAAGACCCAAAGCAGCCAAAAATTAATTAATTAATTAATTAATTAATTATAAAAAACTAACTCAGCTCACAGGGAGCCGTAATGAAGGAACCTACGTGTATATAAACACAGAGCCATTTACAATGGATTCCAGTGCCAAAGCTTTCCAGGCCATCAGAAGGCAGCTCTCTCCCTTCTCTCTATACTGTTTTCAGTGGACTTTCTCCTTGAAGATCCAAGCATAATGAGCTTCACTCAGCAGACACATCAGAATAGATTTAAATAATTTCACACTGATGATGTTTCAAAGCTTAACAATTTCAGTGGCTTGCTCTAGCTCTGAGTCTTACTAAGTTTTCTATGGAAAAATTACAAAAGGAAGAACCGACAGCTGGCCTTTATTATGTGCATGTACTATGTCATACATGCATTATGACAGTCAACCTGCCCAACTCTACAAGTAGGTCCTATTAATATCATCTCCACTTTATAAGTGAGGAAACAGAGCTTTCAATCAATTAAATTACTCATACTCATTGTATAAGAACCTACAAGTATATCAGATAAGTCATGTTTGACTTCACAGCTCAAACTATCGCCACAAGGATATTTAATTCCTCTGTATGACCTCCAGGAGAATTTCAACCTTTGCTAATTGCTGAACAATTATTTTTGTAACTATACCTCCTGAAAAAGGTAATGGTCTATATGAGTTTTAAAATAGTTACTGTGCTAGGGAATACAAAGCTTTTAAGTCATGGAGCTTTGGGCTTATTGCCATAAATGTCTAAAGTGGTCACAGAAGCCCCCAGAGCCAAGAAGGTAAGTTTCCCCTAGAGAGGACCCACAAGGACAAAGAGAAAAAAACCAGTTCACCCGAGGCCCCTTGTGCGATGCAAGTTCCTGGGCCGGACCTTGTGGTCCACGTGGACGTACCTGTGCTGCCAGCCCAGCCCAGGGCTCTGTACTGCTGGAGGACCCGGCCCACAGCCTTCTGATTCTTAGCAACTGCCACAGCTCTTGACAAGCCAAACCGCTGTTTGTAGTATCTCATCAAGGAGCGATGACCCACTCTGGCACCTGTTTTTCAAAAGAACAATATTGAAGCACTGAGTTGGACAGTTTTTCAAGGCAGAGCTATAAAAGTAAAGGCTTTCTGAACCAGAATTTTCACTTTTATCTAGCTGGAAAATGGATGTGCCAGAAGAAACAGTGCTTTAATCTGCTGAAGAAAGATGAAGCTGCATGTTAAACAATGAAAGAAGGAAAACCAAAGAGTAGAGACACTGAAAAACAGAGATAATGGCAAGTCACTGCCAGGTGAAAAATTCAGCATCTGTACTGACAATATGCTTCCCTAGAAATTCACATAGCTGCCCCCAACTAATACAGATAATAGGATCTGAGGAGGTAAGGAGCTTTAACTTTTTTTTTAATAGAAAAAAGATTAAGCACAGATAATGGCCCTGATGTTTAGGTCTGCAAGCCACAGTCTGAGTCTAGAAGAGACACCAATCCACTTTTCCTTTGCTTAAATTGTCTATTGCAGTGGTTCTCAAACCGGCAATTTTATCCCCAGAAGACACGTGGCAATGACTGGAGACATTTTTGGTTGTCACAGCTAGAGGGAGGCTCCTGACACCTAGTGGGTGGAAACCAGGGATGCGGCTAAACATCGTACAATGCACGGCACAGTCCCCAAAACAAAGAATTATCTGGCCCAAACGTCCACAGTGCTGAGGCTGAGAAACCCTGCCCTACTGCTTTCTAAATGACGGAAGTCGCCTGGTGAACCAGAATTTTATTTTATTTATTTTTTATTATTTATTTATTTATTATTATTTTTTCCCGGTACGCGGGCCTCTCACTGTTGTGGCCTCTCCTGTTGCGGAGCACAGGCTCCAGATGCGCAGGCTCAGCGGCCAGGGCTCACGGGCCCAGCCGCTCCGCGGCATGCGGGATCTTTCCAGACCGGGGCACGAACCCGTGTCCCCTGCATCGGCAGGCGGACTCTCAACCACTGCACCACCAGGGAAGCCCGAACCGTAATTTTAAAAGATGACTAAGATGAATTCTCTCTCCAGGTTTTACTTACTGAGAAGGATCTGATACAACCATGCCAGTCAATCACGCTTTCAGAAATGAACGCTTTGGACTATCTGCTCTTTTATAGGACAAGTGTGCTGACCCCTGGATCTCAGCTTCACAGCAGGTGAAAGTGAAGGGGGCGGGCTTCAGTGATGACACACTCCAGGCTCCATCAGAGCGCCCTGGCTCTTGAAAAGTTCTCCTGGGCCACTGGCATTGAGATCACCTGAGAGCTTACTAAACCCAGGCTATACTTTCACAAGAATATTAAGTAGAACATAAGCAATCAAATACATTCCCAGACAGACATCAACGCATAGAAGTTTAACAACAGCATACACACAAGGCACGGAACAGCTGTTTCCACTGAAAATGAGTTAAGGAAATACAGCCAGGTAGAACCATGTGTACGGCTGCTATGGAAGCTTTACACTTATATATATAAAATCATTTCTTTCAGAATATTTTGTGCAGAAAGACCATGAACAGAATACTGTTAACTATTGTAGATGGCTATATTCGCTTTTAGGACCTCGATTTTTAACTTGCAAGAAAAAACTCTGTCAGGTTATTTCGTTTCAAGTCCCTATACCTGGCAAGCTACCTGGGAAACAGTTTGCAGAGTCTCTGCGCAGATATGGAAAAGTGGTTACTTCCAGTTGACTGATTGGTGATCAGACGCAAGAGATGACAAAGAGAAACTTTCAATTCAAAGATGATGTGGCCTTTGGATACTAATATGGATGAAAAGATGCTTCCCAGGACCTGACTGTTCTGGCAGCAGAAGAGTTAACAAAGCTCCTAAACCACAAGAAATAAGTGAGGTACAGCGGACGGAGAAGGACTCACTCTTAAATGGAGGCTCTGGCAGGAAAGCCCAGCACTGCTGATTGTGACTTTCTATTTATAATGTAGGCAGTTTGCTCTGAGTTTGCAATGATGATTTCCTCAAAATCATTAAATGATAATGCTGCTGGTCATTAGTACTTAATAAATCGATTTATTTACATTCGCAAGCAGCATTTAGAAATACGTTATTATTGAAGGTTGGCTTCTAAAACATGCTTGAAAAGGTTTCATTAATCAACGCCAAGGTTTCCGACACCTGACAGGAGAACTCTAAACATTCAGTGTTTAAAGTTACTCCTGTCCTGTGGCAATGACAGTGAGAACCTAACATTAAGCACCAAGTACAATGTGCTGAGAACAGCTCAACTGGAAGGCCCTCATCAAGGAAAATTCGTTATAGAACACGGTGTGCCTGTCCATAAATAACAGATGGGTAATGTCTGAGTTATGATGAAGCCACAACCTGTCCATCTATCTTTCTCCACAGTAAGAACTGCTTACAAGACTGTCACTCCTAACCTAAAACATGATACAAGCGAACTTCTTTACAAAACAGAAACAGACTCACGGACATAGAGAACAAACTTAGGGTTCTCAAAGGGGAAAGGAAGGAGGTGGGGAAGGGAGAAATTAGGAGTTTGGGACTAGCATATACAAACTACTGTATATAAAATAGGTAAATAACAAGGTCCTACTGTATAGCACAGGGAACTATATTCAGTATACTGTAATAAACCATAATGGAAAAGAATACAAAAAAGAATATATATATATATATATATATATATATATAAAACAGAATCACTTGCTGTACACCAGAAACTAACACAAAACTGTAAATCAACTGTACTTCAATTAAAAAAAAAGACTGAGGGCTTCCCTGGTGGCACAGTGGTTAAGAATCCGCCTGCCAATGTAGGGGACACGGGTTCGAGCCGTGGTCAGGGAAGATCCCACGTGCCGCGGAGCAACTAAGTCTGTGCGCCACAACTACTGAGCCCACGCACCACAACTACTGAAGCCCGTGCACCTAGAGCCCATGCTCCTCAACAAGAGAAGCCACCGCAGTGAGAAGCACGCGCACCGCAACGAAGAGTAGCCCCCGCTCGCCGCAACTAGAGAAAGCCGGCGCAGCAACAAAGACCCAGTGCAGCCAAAAAGAAAGAAATAAACAAACAAATAAATAAATGTATTTTAAAAATTTCCACTCCTACTTAACAAATAGCCTAACACTGGGTGACATTAGACAATGAAAAAGAAAATATCTCTAACTGTAAGTTTCCTAAGAAGATTGATCACGTGCCTTTCGTGGATCCAGCAACAGATTCATCTGGCTAGTCAGCAACTAACTGGATGTGTTTTCACACCAACTTGCTCCACAGGAACTGAAGAGCAAAGAGGGAAGGAACTGAGCCAGACCACAGTCTTCAAAATAAATGCTCAGAGCGCCCTCTACCGGATACTGTATGCCACTGCCTCTGGGATCATCTACTTGACCTGAAGCAACTAGATTTAAGGAATCACAACTACCCGCTGCTTTCAAAACCAGTTTAAAGCAGACTCCGCTAAGTGTAGCTGATTAAGTATCACTAGGCTCTCCACATTAGAATCCTTCCCAAGTCAGCTTCATGCTAACATCCACGCTGACCCAGTCATATAACTGAGCATAATCAAGGAAGTTTCTGAATGGTAAATTTGTTCAAAGACATAATCAGGTGACTGAATATACTGTTGTAATATCACTACACATGTATACAGTGTTTATTCAGAGATTTCCTATTTTCTTGGTTCATTACAAAATCCCCAAGTCAGCACTGAGACACGGAGGTAAACCAATGGACACAAAACTGTCATGTCTCATTATAACCAAGACTGACTAGAGCACGACTGGTTTTTAAAATGAGATGGTAAAAGTGTATGTGACTGTATAGCTGGAATAAATTTCCAAATATTGGGACCTTCTGATTCACTAAGAGTGCTATGTTCTGTTGCTATTTAAACAAATTCTATCATCAGGTCTCAGCAGCCGGTCATCTGTGAAGAAGACCCAGGAAGGCAGCGAATGCTGTACATTTAGATTTTTCCATTCTTGGCTCTTAATCTCATCCAGGTCACAGATGCTTTTCAGAAACTACAGCCTTTCCCCAGAAAAAGTGCACAGTCAAAAAAATCTGTGCGGAGGAATTCCCTCACGGTCCAGTGGTTAGGACCGTGCTTTCACTGCTCAGGGTGCGGGTTCGATCCCTGGTCGGGGAACTAAGATCCCACAAGCCGCGCAGGGTGGCCAAAAAATAAGTTAATTAATTAAAAAACAAATGAATAAGTAAAAAACTTTAAAACTCCGTGTGCCCACACAGGTGACTTTATGATGTAACAGCGTTTCCCCAGGAAAATGCACACACTCAGAAAAAAGTGCACAGCTAGAGACGAAAGCTGAGGTAAGGCAGCACCTGGCAGCTGGTCTGGCCTCTCTAGAGTCTAACAGTACAATATCGCCCAGTACTCCAAGACCAAGCCGCTTACTCACTACTTCCCAGTCTCCCTTAAGAGCTGCCCTGAGGTCATCATCCAGTACTTTAAAACAGCATCACTTGGTACGTGGACACGTAGCTGTGAGCAAGGAAATTCATGCTTTAAAAACCCAAGAGGGCTTCCCTGGTGGCACAGTGGTTGAGAGTCCCTCTGCCGATGCAGGGGACACGGGTTCGTGCTCCAGTCCGGGAAGATCCCACATGCCGCGGTGCGGCTGGGCCCGTGAGCCATGGCCGCTGAGCCTGCGCGTCCGGAGCCTGTGCTCTGCAGCGGGAGAGGCCACAGCAGTGAGAGGCCCGCGTACAGCAAATAAATAAATAAAAGTCACCTCCAACCTGCCAGTCACTCAGTCAACAGACATTTACGCGGCTCCTGTGTGTCTGAGGCCCTGTGCAGAGATGGAAGACGCCAGTTTTGTCCTCACAGAAACGGGGCAGAAGGCAAGCCAGCCCACAGGCACAGAGGAGCTAGAGCCGCATCACGACAGCTGGGCAGGGGGCCCAACGTGAGCCCTGCAGGGCGAGGACGAGGAGGGGGGGACAGAGGCAGCGCCCAGGCAAAGGCCCAGGGGAGGGAGACTGCGTGCGGGCGGGAAAGGAAGAGCGCCGGACACCTGGGCGACAAAGTGACCCTGAAGGCAAGGGCTCCCCCTGGAAATTCCAGAGGGAAAAGAAAATAGACTGGTGGTCAAGTGGAAACCAGGCTGGAGACGGCCAGACAGGAAGCTTTCATGGTGACACAGATGAGGAGAAAAAAAAAGAAAAAATATTCAAAAGCCATTTAGGAATTGCAATTAGTCACCATCTGGATGTGGGAGAGGAAGAGCGGATCCTGAGAAGACACCCAGGTTTGGCTTTGGCGAACCTGAGGAAACTCCATCGCTCTGGGCAAATGTGTTGTCTACATAGCTAAGGAGTCTTTAAGCTACAGACGTCTTAAGTCCAGATGAAAATTTCTCTACTTCTAAAATAGGATATGCTCACTGGTGAGCAGCGTTGCTGCAAAATGAAGCCCACGTTCCTAGTGATCCTACTACACGCCATGCGCCGCTGGCAGGGACCATTTCATTCACTTTCTCAAGGTCTGTGATCTCAGTCTCAGTTAAGGAAGAGGAAGCTAATGAAACTAGGGGCTAAATAAACAGTCTTAGAAAAGAAGTTATTAAACTTATTTCTGACATTCTGCATCAGTATTTTCACCAAGGGAAGACGGGACTAGGTCCTCTTGTGATACATTTAGGCCTGTTTTGCTGCTGCGTATTGTATAGGCCATGATATTCTGCTGCATTACAGCTTCCCTACCACTGTAGAAGAACTATATCCTCAAGACAGGTTCTGCCTGCACTTTCCTTTCACTGTCATTGTCTAAAGCTGCCCTTAGCCTTAGAAGGTTATTACTCTGGGTTAAGCAGGGCTCTCTATACCTAAGCCGTGCTATTCCAGGTGGAGAGCAGCACCTCAGGGTGGCTTCTTCATGGCAGACGTCTCCATTGGCAATGTGGCTGTTCCTGCTCCCACCATCACTGCAAATCTCCCAGGCAGCGGAGACAAGTGGGGAAAGGGCTTCACTGACGAGGTCCATGATCCTGGGTAAATTACTCAACCTGTCTAAGCTTCAGCTGGCTCATATGTCAAGTAAGAATAACAGCATCTAACTCAAAGGCTTGATGTAAAGCTAAAATAATATATCTGCCTGAATGTGCTAACTGCTCAGTAAATACGAGGTATTATTAGGATCTTATTATCTTATCATCCCATTCCCTGTCCTTTTTAGATGCGTCTTCTGTAGCTGCCCCCATTCCTATTAGCTAAGCATAACACTGTAAGCAATACTGCATACTTCTCATATTCATGGCTTTCCTTCTTCTATTCATATCTGGGACAAAATCCTGCCATTATGAATCCTGTTCCCCAAAGGAGAAGGCAGAATTCAAACTCCAAGCCTCTCCCTACACCCTGAATACGGACAGGAAACCTGGGCACTGTCAATCAGGTCCACCCATGCCAGACTAACATATGCAAGTCTGAGCCACCATGGAAACAGGAATCAGTTCAAGGAATAAGAGCAAAGTCAAGTTTAACAAGAAAAACCTGGATGGGGGCCAAAAAACCAGATAATAAACAGAATACAAAAGGTCTATGTATTGAAAAGAAAGGCAATGACTGATTAAAGCATTACGAATCACAACAAAAGTGAGGAAAACATTGATGCAATTTAAACAAAACAGCCAAGACAGAGCTACGAGGCAACCTTCAGAGTTCACCTCGTCCAGGGGAACACAAACACACACTTGAAGCTGTAGGGTCTCTCCCCTCGGTGTGGAAGGGAAGTGATGGGAACACGCTGCTCTGATAATCTCAGCGGCATGCAGCTATGTATTCTGGACAACTGCACTTACCAGAAGGGAGAATCAGCTCCATGGTGTCGTCTTCATATTCCAAGGCCCTTTCTGAGGGCAAGTCCTCAGTCTCATCAGGGTCCTCCCCTTCCTTGTGATCTGGGTAGCTACTCCTGGAACCATGGAATGGCATTAATACATAGACCAATACCTCAAATTTAACTAAAATACTGCAAACCTACTAGATAACTAAAGGGGTTGGGGTGAGGGGTTAACAGTTGCAGTGACTACACTGAAAGCTTTTGGAGAGAAAACAATTTGTTAGCATTTTCTCTGTAGTAAAGTATGCAAATGGCCTATGAATTCAAAATGGATCCCAGACCTAAATGTAAAATACAAAACTATAAAAAATCCTACAGATAATATAGGAGAAAACCTAGATAACTTAGGGTTTGGTGATGACTTTTTAGGAACGACACAAAAGGCACAGTCCATGAAAGAAATAACTGATAAGCTAAACTTCATTAAAATTAAAAACTTCTGCTCTGTGAAAAAACAATGTCGAGAGAATTAAAATACAAGATTCAGACTTGGAAAAAAGTATTTGCAGAAGACACATCTGATAAAGGACTACTATCCAAATGCAAAAAGAACTCTTAAAACTCAGCAATAAACAATCTGATTAAAACATGGGCCAAAGACCTTAACAGACTCCTCACTAAGAAGATACACATATGGCAAATAAGCATGCAAAAAAGATGCTCCACAGCGTATGTCATCAGAAAAATGCAAATTAAAACACAGAGATACCAGTATGCACCTATCAGAATGGTCAAAATCCAGAACAATGACAATACCAAATGCTGGTGAGGATCTGGGGCAACAGGAACTCTCATTAATTGCTAGTGGGAATGCAAGAGGGTACAGCCCCTTTGGAAGAGCTGGCGGTGTCTTGCAAAATCAAACACACTCTTACCGTAAGACCCAGCAATCCTGCTGCTTGCTATTTACCCTAAGGAGTCAAAAACTTCTGTCCATACAAAAACCTGCACATGAATTACAGAAGATTTATCCAAATTCTTAAAACTTGAAGAAACCAACATGTGCTTCAATAGGTGAACAGATAAATAAACTGTGGCACATCCACACAAGGGAGTATTTTTGGATTATACAAAAAAGAAATGAGCTAGCAGGCCATGAAAAGACATGCAGGAACCTTAAAAGCATACTACTAAGTGAAAGCAGCAGTCTGAAAAGGCTACATATTGTATGATTCTAATCATACAACGTTCTGGAAAAGGCAAAAATATGGAGACATTAAATATCACTGTTTTCCAGGGTTCGGGTGGAGGAGAATGATGAACAGGCAGAACACAGAGGATCTGTAGGTCAGTGAAACCACTCTGTATGATATTCTAATGGTGGATACATGTCATTGTATGCACATTTCTCCAAACTCATACAATGGACAACACCAAGAGTGAACTCTAAACTATGGACTTTGAGTGATAATTGATGGGTCAACTTGGTTCATCAATTGTAACAAATGTACCACTGGGGGATGCTGATAATGAGGGAGGCTATGCACGTGTTGGGTAAGGAGTGTATTTGAAATCTCTGTACCTTTTGCTCAGTTTTGCTGAGAATCTAAAATTGTTCTAAGAAACAGTGAGCAAATAACCTACAACAGAATTCCTTCACCTCTGTATTTGTTTCTCTCCAGGAGGGTTGGCACACAGAGGAAGAGGAGGAGACTGTACAGCTGGAGATGCAGCTCTCCTCAATTTAATCATTACAAAAACAAGTCCTAGAACAGTGCTGAACAACAGAAGTCTCTGATGATGCAAATTTTCAGTCTGTGTGCCCACTATGGTAGCTACTTTTAAAGCACATCTGTTTTTAAGCATAGTGCTTGAAATGTGGGGAGTGCAACTGAAGAACTGAATTTAAAAATTTTTACTTTACTTAATTAACCAAAAGAGCGACATGAGTACACCTAGGAATTAGCAAATTAGACACTGTAGTTCCAGAAGAATCTCTGTGCTTCTACTGCTGTTCACAAATACACATGGAAATTAACTGCAGAAATGTACACTAAGGCAGATAAGCCAATAGCAACAGACAAAAGACTAGATCAGATACTTCACAAGAGATATCCAAACGGCCAGTTGATATATAAAAAGCTTCTCAACTGCATCAGTCCTCATCAGGGAAATGCAAATTAAAACCACAGTGGATACCCCGACAGAGCCACCAAAGTGGCTATAATGAAAAACTCTCTGTCAGGACAAGTAAGAAATGAGAAATCAGGAGGAAAATGCAAAAGGACAACTTAAAAGACCAGCACTTTTCTGAACACCTGTATTAGGTGGACTCTGCACACCTGGCACGGTCATTATACACACCTGCTTGCAGAGCACAACACCTGTGCTAGGTCATAGGCACACTGACACTAAGAACCAGCTATTCCAGAATTCCTAGCATGGATTCGTTGCATGATGTATGAAATATTCAAGATTCTAGGTAAAGGTGGAATAATTTCACCAACAAGTGATTGGGACAGGTCTGGTGCAGCCACCAGCTCAAGTCCCTTAGGAGACAGCCTGTGATTCAAGAGGTCTCAGGGAAACCAAGATGTGAAGCCTAACCTCCCTGCTTCTGTTCCTGAGGTAACTGGCAAAACTGAACTTCTGACCATGGAAATCACAACAAGCAAAAACAAGTTTTCAAACCACACAAACTGACAGTTTGGGCCTGAGATCTTCTCCGGGTCAGATATGTGTGTTTAACTCTGTAATACTCAGTTTCTCATCTACAGAATGAGAGGAAATAACTACCTCCTAAAAAAGTGTGCTAAGAGGTATGAAGAATATGATACTGGACAGAGCCAGACACAGACAGTTATCAGGCAGGGGCACGTGCAAATCCAATGCAAATGTGATCAGCTGGCTTCGCTCGACATTACAAACCAGACTTACCTAAAATCATAGAAGTCTGCAAATTCCAAAAGAGCATCCCCATCTGTGAAGAGCTTGCAGTGACTCCTGTCATTCATGTGAGCCTGTACAGCTTCCGTGGAGTAGAAGGACTTCCCCCTCTCATTGCACCACAAGCAAATCTTCCCCACACCAACTTTCTCTCCTGGAAAAGTAAGTTGAGAAAAAAAGTATGAAAGCAGCTTTTTGCAGCCAGATTAGGGCTCATTGTCGATGTCCACAATTCAAAAAACAGCCATCAAGTTGCTGATTTTCACAAAATCGGCCGGTCACTCAATCCAAGATTGAGGAGAAGCCCCAAACTAATGCCCCCCAATAATGTGGTATTTTGTCATTCAAAAGGAAAAAACGACTGAACTTACCCAAATATTTAATCAGTCCCTTAAGATCGGAAAGATACTCTACATCAGGAATAAAGAAGCTGTGCACTTTAGTCATATGAGCCACGTTCTTCGTGAGGGAGCTTGAATGATGGGGACAAAACAAGCAGTCAGTTACGGGGATGGCGCCACGCGGGGTGCTTCCTCCAGCCTCTTCCTCCGCTGCCTCCTCCTCCGGGGCTGCAGCATCCTCACATTCCAGTTCCTCATCAGAATCAATATCCTCCCACTCTGCAAGCCAGAGATTTGAAAAACAGTTAGCTGAAGATCTCAAAGTCAGCCAATCATCCACCACACACCGGTCGGCATGGCTAAGGAATGCTTTCATCCTTCTTTTTCAGCGCACAGTAAACCCCTTGAAGGAAGCACGTGCTCCTTTCCTATGCATTTATGAACACATGCAATCAGCGTCAGGGGGATGAGGGAAAAATAGCTCATTAAGTCAAGAAGCCTAGGTTGCTGGCTCCAGCCCCACACTGCAAGTTAGCTAGCCGATTCTGAGCACCTCAAACTCAGAGCAAAGCCATCATGACCAGAAACCCAATGGAATTAAACATTCTGCAGCACATGGTGTGAGGGTACTATGTTCTCCTTCTGCATATGTTAACAATCTCCTCCTTCAACAGAGAATGTATCCTTTCATTCTACAAATATTTACTAAGTAACTATTCCCCCCACCCCCCGTTAAGGTTTCAGTCCCTGAATCGACAACAGTGAGCTAAACACACAAAATGCCCTGTGGGGGTGCTGGCCACACCAGCCACTTCAGAAACCAAGGAAACACCCTCACGCATCACCTTCACCTGAAAACGGACACCTCCCCCCTCCAACCTCAAAGATAAACTGGAAGCTTGAGGACCAGCCCCGTCCCCCGCCCCTCCCCGCCCCCCAGACAGGCCCCCACCATCTGCATCCAGGTCGTCCTCACTCTCCTCCTCCCCCTGCTGTTTGGCCAACTTCTTCGCCTGCTGTTCAAACCACTGCAACCGGGGAGGCTTCTCGACCGGGTCTCGCTGCTGAGTCCCACGTCCTCCAGCGGCCACGGTCACTGGACTCCGGGACTCCGCCTCGGGCGCTGGGGCCGCCTTCTTGGGAGACGTGGACGGCTGGGCCTTGATAACCTGCTGGATGGCCGCGTTCACCGCATCCCTGTCCACGCCCAGCCCTTCCTTCAAGTTCTTTTCATTCAGGATCGCCACTTTCCGACTCACCGCCTCCTTCTCCAGCTCCACGTGCCGCCGGGACCTCAGATGGTTTTCGTAGGCCTTGAAGGAGGCAAACTTCTTACTGCAGACGGTGCAGTAGGTGGCCGCGCCCTTGCTCTCCGGCTCCGCCAGGGCCCGCTGCGCCCGCACCCGCTCCTGGAAGCCCTCGGCGGCGACCGGGGCCATGCCGGCCACTTTGCGCCTCAGGTTGTAGCGGTGCCAGTCCGTCTTGTAGTGGGCCCGCTGCGCCTCCGCGTCGTCCAACAGCGCCCGGCAGGTGTTGCAGGTGTAGGTCGCCATCGCCAGCCGGAAAGTAAGAGGCGAACCAAGGCAGCAGTCTAGCGATCACTGAGCGCCCTGACCCCACCAGACACTCGGACCGTAAGCCTCAAGACCCACGAAGAGCCGGATTGCGAGCTGACTTCCGGACTGGATCGAATTATTTCCGGCCTGACAGGAAGTCCCGCCTCGACCTGTAGCCACGCCCCCGCCGCGGAGAGGCCAGAGGCCCCGGGAAGGTGGGGGAAGCCCGGGAAGGATCCGGCCCCGCCCAGTCGGCCTGAGGTGGGTGTTGATTGGGTTGGCGTAAGGAGGGTTGTGATTGGATGGGCCTGAGGCAGGTGATGATTGGATGAGCCTGAGACGAGTGGTGATTGGATGGGCCTGAGGTGATTGTTGTTTAGGTCTCCGCGAGGTGTGGGATCGGTGGATCCGCGTGAGCTGGGTTGACCAGAAGTAATAGGTGTTCATTGAGTCGACCGAGGTGGGTGTTGCCCTGAGTTGGGTGTGATCGACAGGCCTCGCCCACGCAGGTTACTGTCCTTTTTGGCTGTGCTGTGAGGCGTGGTGCTGGGAAGGCGACCACCGCGCGGGACGGAGGACTGGGGAGCCGGGAGGACTGATGCGTGCGACCGCCCGACCGTCTGGATTCTCTGAGGTCTGCGCCCTGCACCCCTGCAGCCCGGGAGTGGGTGTCACGAAAGCCAGAGATGCTGGCCAGCCCGGGGGTCGACCGGAGACTCGGGTTACAGGCTGAGGGAACTCACAGGAAAACCGGAGACTCCCGGCCAGAACCTCGGCCTTACTGGGGCGGAAAGGGCGCAGGGGAAACTCCTGGATGGATAGTTTGCACTTCGGAGCGTAGAGTCCAGCCCAGCCGCTGCCCAGTAGAAATAGAATCCCAGACAAGTATGTCCTCTTAAATCTAATAGTAGCCGCGTTTTCATTAAAGCGGAAAGAGAGAGGTAAGATGGCCATATTTTATTTAAGCCAGTATATCCAAAATATTATCGTTTCAACATGTAATCAAGCCAGAAGATTTAGTGAGACATTTTACATTCATTTGTTGGTACTAAATCTTGGGATTCCAGTGCGCATTTTACAGTTAACAGCACACCTCAGTTCAGACGAGCCTCGTGTCCTGTACTTAGTTAACTATGTCATGTCATGCGTAGCAGCCCGGTTCTATAGGAAGCATGAATGTTAAAGGCGTAGGGAGTTCTTACACTCGTCTGCGCAGCCTAGCTGAACCAGTCCGTCCTTTTTCAGAATTGGACATTGCATGTTTAAAATCCAAGCGGCCCATAGCACCAAAGAAGATACCGATGTTTTTTTTTAAAATGTAGGTTAAGTCGCATTGTTCTTCTTGCTGAAAACCTTCAGTGGCTTCCCCTGACTGGGAATAAAGTACAAACACATTCCTGCCCTGGTCTGAATGTTTGTGCCACCCCCCTCAAAAAGAAAAAAAAAATTCATATATTGACAAGCGGATTCCCAAAGTGACGATATTAGGAGGTGGCACATCTGAGAGGTGATTCGATTCTGAGCACATAGACCTCAGAGACCCAAAAAGGGATAGAATAAGAAGTCTGAGACTAGGAAGAGGCCCCTCACCGCACCATGCTGGCACCCTGATCTTGGACTTCCAGCTTCCGGAACTGTGAGAAAAAAAAAAAGGTTGTTTATAAGCCACCCAGTCTGTGATATTTTGTTATAGCAGCACAAACTGACCAAGAGGATTGCCTTTCTATTCTAGGAGGCCCTACCCCTCCTTCTGACCGCCTGTCACACCCCCTTCCCCACTCTGCTCACCCCACTTGTCACACTGACACTTGATGTTGCTCTAACAAGGCTAAGCAACATCTGTCATCTCAGTGCATACTAAATCTCAGAAGTTCTTTACTATTATGCTTGGACCGAGTATTGCTGTCTTGCTCCCTTACTTTGAAGGTTTCTGCCCAAAGGCGTTTACAGGAGGGCCCTATCCACACCCTCTTTTCACAGTAGTGCCTACCCCCAACTCATCAGTCTTTCCTAAGCAGACCTTTTCTCAGTAGCACTGTACTAGCCATCTAGTACTCCATATCACATTACCCCAACATTTAGCAGGAAAACAACAGACTTTGCTTCTTTCCATTTCTGTAAGTCGGAAATTTACGTGGCTCATGGACTCATGAAGTTGCGGGGGGACAGGGCTGATCATGTGACGGCAGCTGGAAGGTTTGACTCTGGCTGGAGGATCCCCTTGGAAGAGGCTCACTTACACACTGATAGCAAGAGCTTTGGGGTCCTCACTGAGTGGACCTCTACCTAGGGCTGCTTGAGTGTCCTCATAACATGGTTACTGGCTTCCCTCAAAAGTAAGCAAAGTAGAAGTCACAATATCTTTTAGGACCTAGCCTTGGAAGTCACACAGGGTCATTTCTACGATATGCTGTTACTTAGGAAAGTCAGCTCTGTTTAATGTGGGAGGGACTTTGTAAGGGCATGAATGGGGTGTCTTTGGGGACCATTTGGGAAATGGGCCACCACTAGCATTTGTTGTTTGTTCCTGATTTTCCAGGATTGGCACTGAAAGTCTTGTATCCCAGGAAACCTCTCCATCATTTGCAAACCAGGATAGTCAGTCCCATTATAGGTTAGTCATCCACCTCCAGACTACAAGCTCCATGGGAACAGGGACTCCTTTCGTTGCTGTGTACCCCAAAGCTACAACAGTGCTGGCACATAAATTTTTCAGTATTTGTTAAACAAACCTTTTGTAGTGCAAGTTAAGTCTGGTGCTGATTTCATTCCAGAAAACTTGATTTTTAGATTACAAAATCTTTTAAAATAGCTGAGTCCTCTGGACAGATATCCATCTTAAGAAATGTAATTTGTTCAACAGGGATAAGCAAAATAATGTATATCTTCAAGCTTCTCTAAAATCAAAGCAGAGAATGGTTATATTGAGTAAAGAACTTCTGTTTTCTCTTTCCAATTATCGTTCACATATGGTTCTTCAAGCATCTGTTCTTCTTCAGGTCATTGTTTCCTCCCTACCTCCTCTCATCCATTTCCATGACCCATTTCAGCATCTTTGAACTCTCCACGGGTTCTTTCCTTTTCCTCTTCAAAGGGACATTGTTTTCTCCACCTTGTTAAATTTCCCATGGGCTGCAATTCTACTGTAGTCTCCTGGAGAGCCTTCTCTTTCCTCTTAGTCTACCATACAGCACGTAGAGATAATCACACTAATTCCTCTCAGCCATGTTTCCTCTTGTGTCACTCCTTGTGTTCAAGAATGGTTACCTGTTGCCCATTGAAGAAGTTTAAATTCCTTTGCCTGGTTTTCAGTATCTCCTATCACCTCTCACCCATGCTCCCTATCTCCAGGAACATGGGTGTTTTTTTCAGACTACCAAGCAATTCTCCAACACCAGCTGGGTGTCCTCAAATTCAACTCAGTTCCGACACCTTCTACCTGGAGATAAAGTCAGATCCCACAGGTTAAATGCTCAGTCCCACAAGACTGGCCCCACTTCAGAAGGCAATGCCAAGTCCAGGTTTTTACCTGTGCTTCTCACTGGCTATAAATCAGAGGTTTCCATGACCCCCTACTCAGGTTTGAGTAATTTACTAGAGCAGCTCACAGAAATCTGGAAACTCGTTTACTTACTAGATTACCAGTTTATTACAAGGATATTAAAAGATGTAAATGAACGGCCCAATGAACAGACACATAAGGTGAGGTCAGGAAGTTCCCAAACAAGAGATTCTCTCCCTCTGGAGTTTTGGTTGTGACACCCTCTCCGCTAGGCTACCTAAGGGCTTTGCAAAAGTCACCTTTATCACTCTCATCACTTAAGACCTTCCAAGGGTTTTAGGAGCTCCATGCCCAGAATGGGACAAAGACCAAATACCTGTATTTTATTATAAATCACAATATCTCATATATAATACGCTACTGGTTCTAAATTAAAACATCTGTCTTCAAGGGGATTTTCTCTGCTTTGTTAAGGATGGTAACAAATACACAACTAATAGAATAAAGATGGGGTCAAGTAAGATGAAATACAAAGAAAGGGGCACTGGGTATTTAGAACAGAAAAATGGCATCAGCTAGGGAGATGAGAAAAGTTTTCATTAAGGAGTTGACAGTTCAGATGGGTGGGTCCTGAGAGAGAGGGGACAATAAGGACTTCATCTGCAAGTGGAAAAGTGGGCGGGCGCTCCTAGAAGAGAAAATAAGGGACATATTTAGGAAGACAAGAAGTCTAGTTTTCTTGAGGCAAAAGATAGGGGAAAGAAGACTAGGAGGTTTTAAGGTATCACTGGGTAAAGAGTTGAATTCTAGAGTTTGCTGTTCATTTTTCAGTTGGTGAACAGTAGGGACTCCAAGAGTGTTTCAGTTTTTATGGGCATGAGGAATAGAACTGGACCTCGAATAGATCCAGCAGCAGTATCTGTAACTGATTGGAGAAATACCAGAAAGGAGCAGATCTATAGCCAGTAGGTCCTTGGTAAATGCAAGCCCTTTGGCCAAGAGACCTTTGAGTTAAATTTCTCCATGGCATATCTAGGGTTTTATGTTAATGTGTCTAAACTCTGCTGACAATACTATCAAGAATTTTTATTACCAAATTAATCATTCTTCCAAAGAATTTAAACTGAGTCTGCCCATGAAAAAAGTTTAGCTTTGAAAATACTGGAAATTAGAATTTCTTCTGGATACTGTGACAGAGCTCTTAAAAACTAATTCACTTACGAAATTATTGAAGTTACTCTACACACTGTAAAAGTGACAGTACCCACGATGATGTTCTTTTTCAGCTTGGATGACACTGGGATGGTGATCTTTGATAATTACAAAATTTAAGACAGGGTCTTCCCTGGTGGCGCAGTGGTTGAGAGTCCGCCTGCCGATGCAGGGGACACGGGTTCGTGCCCCGGTCCGGGAAGATCCCACATGCTGCGGAGCGGCTGGGCCAGTGAGCCATGGCCGCTGAGCCTGCACGTCCGGAGCCTGTGCTCCACAATGGAGAGGCCACAACAGTGAGAAGCCCCGTACCGCAAAAAAAAAAAATTTAAGACAAAAACTAAGGTCACCTTCAAGTCAGTTGATACTACTGTCCACATTCCTATATTGCAGTGGCAACTTGATTTTTAAAGGGGAAAGTATGAAGGTGATTGGATTAGTTGAGGTTAACTTATAGGGGGTAATAAATATAGAATATAAAACATATGTTTATTAAATTACAACTTCTATGACTTCTGTGTTCATAAAAATGTTAAGTAAAGCATTATGATTTTTAAAAAACAATTTAAAAACATTTTACTACCTCTTAGTTTTTGGATATCTAGATATGCAAAGTTTTCTTAAATTAACAAGGGACTGAAATGTATAGCACAATCTGGTTATTGCAGCATTTAAAACAGTTTGGATCAGCTGATTTGTGGATTCTTTGAAAAAAGAAAAATTAATCTAAGTCAAATAAAATCAATCTTTAATATTTAGTGAAATTCTGTTAAACTATTACAAACATCATCATTCTTTTTTTAAATTATTTATTTATTTTTGGCTGCATTGGGTCTCGTTGCTGCACGCGGGCTTTCTCTAGTTGTGGTGAGCAGGGGCTACTCTTCATTGCGGTGTGCGGGCTTCTCATTGCAGCTATTCATCACAACTTTTCTGTTTTAGCATAAAAGGATGCATAGACAGTACATAAATGAGTGTGGCCCTCTTCTAATAAAACATTCTTTATGGGTGCTGAATTTTGAATTTCATGTATTTTTCGTGTGTCATAAAATAGTCTTCTGGGTTTTTTGGAACTATTTTAAAATATTTATATATATATTTTAAATTTATTTATTTATTTTTGGCTGCATTGGGTCTTCGTTGCTACGAGCGGGCTTTCTCTAGTTGCAGCCAGAGGGGGCTACTCTTCGTTGCAGGGCACGGGCTTCTTATTGCAGCGACTTCTCTTGTTGTGGAGCACGCGCTCTAGGCGCGCGGGCTTCAGTAGTTGTGGCATGTGGGCTGAGTTGCTCTGCAGCATGTGGGATCTTCCCAGACCAGGGCTCGAACCCATGTACCCTGCATTCGCAGGCAGATTCTTAACCACTGTGCCACCAGGGAAGTCCAGAAAAAGAAAATTATATTTTTAAATATTCCATAAAAACAGGTGGCCGGCCAGATTTGGCCCATGGGTGGTAGTTTGCCAACCCCAGTCTTAGACATTTAATCCTTATAACATACTATGAGGCAGGTGCTTTATCTTAATTTTATAGGTGAAGGAAACAAGTACAGATGTTAGGTGACTTTCAGTCCCGCAGCCAGGATGTGTTAGAACCACTCACAATGACTAATGTAGAACCTTACGCATGTTTCAGAGTCAAATGAAATAACAATTTGACAACACTGTCTATCCTCTTTTTCTACAGGATTTATTGGATTATAAGGCCAATATCATGCTAGGCCCATTAAAAGAACTTTAGAGTCTGTTTTGTAAGCAGGTTCTTGTTGATTGACTTTTCTTTAATGTTCAAAAAGATGGCTTAGCTGAAATAGGAAAAAGATCACTATCTTGGTCTTATACAGCTTTTTTTCCTCCCGAAAATGCTTCAGACATTTTTCTTTTTTCATTCATTCTCAAAACATCCCTGTGTGAGAGGATAGGAATTAGCTTCCTAATTTTATGTTTGGGGAAACTGAGGTGGTGGTTTGAGATGCTATGCGACTTGACATTGTGTCTTAGGGTCATAACGTTAACATCAGAACCCAGACCTCATAATTCTGACATCCCATCCTACCTTAAGTGCTTCAGTGGAAAAGGAGGAATAATATACAGAAATATATTTCAGAGACTGTGTCTTCGTTGTGATACACGTGACCTGTGACACATGTAGTTTAGGAAGGGTAGTGGTTTAGGAAGGGTTTTCAAAATAATTTCTTATCTCATAACTAACATAGCCAGAGCAGTATAAGGAACTACATCAACCTAAGGTATAAACAGAGAAGGAAAACTTTTAAATCGCTTTTTCTTAAATGTAGATTTGCTTCTGGCCTAAAATCAGTAGTTTGCTGGCACTTTGCCACTTTTTAAAAAGGAATAAAGTCGCACTGATTTCAAATGTAAGCGTGAGATGCCAAAATATGTGGAGGATGTTTGCCACTTGCCAAACCTCATAAAAGTTTCTTTTCCTAACATTCTACTAAATTGGGGAGGGAGCAGTTTTTAAAAATCACTTCTGAAGATTTTTAGGGTACATAAAAAGTAAAGATGTTCAGAATGAGAATATAAATATCGCTTTAAGCCTGGATTGACCTTCCAAAACAAGCTTGAACTTCAGCCCTGCTTTACTGCTTCAGATCAAAATGCATGATCAGTGTATGCTTCTCCCACTGTACGGTTTTGCTCAGCATTTCCTACAGGAAGTGAACAAAACATCTTTCTACAGCTCCTCTACAATTAAGAAATATCCATGCTTCACATTTTAATGACTGCATACATTCTCATGGTAAGGAATCTGTAGTTTCCCACCGTACTGAATCAATCACAGGGTTTATTGTTAGTACATCTTAAAGCCAGAAACAGGACTATATATAATGTTCCCCCCACCCTATCCCCCGCCAAACACACACACACACACACACACACACACACACACACACACAGAAAACGAAACCCCTTGACATCCTATGTTTGATAGTATTAAGAGTACCATTATTACGTTGTGTAAATTTATAGCCACATATATTCTGGAACAAATACTACTGAAGTGCATGTGTGGTTATAATCCTACTGCCCACAGAGAGCTGGTATGTCTCCACCATAGGGCTGTAACACATTTTTCTACCCTAACAACCTCCCCAAACCCCTTTTAATTTATAGTTTATAACATCTGATTCTGGCTTTACTGTTCATGCCATCAAATCGTGAGTTTATCTCCTTGTAAGCTTGTCCAGTGACTTGTAACACATTCTTTAATTACTTAAGTTATTTAACTTCTCGTTTTCCCCTCAATGACGAAACTGAAAAGACCTTTAAACTTTCTGACTTCATGGCCAAGAATATTTTTTAAGTGAAGAAACATACACATAAAAAAATAATAAACCTGGTAACAAACTATTTTATAAATACGTGACTGTATTTTTCTTCATGTCCAGAAACTCTTACTGAAATAGAATTCAGGTATATTCCTTGCAAACCCACACAGTTCATACATCTAACACCAGGTTTTCATTTGTACCGAAACGGGCAAGATAATGAAGGCACAGGCTCAATTTGTATCAGTAAAGGACTCAAACACAGTCAAGAGGCACTAATGACATAGAAGCATCGTCAATCACGAAAAGCAAGTGTTCAGAGTCTGCAGTAACTTCTCTCCCTTTAATATTTGGCAAAATTCAGTCTAGATATTTTAATACCTCAGAAAGAAAAAATAAATAAGAGATGCTACATTAAAATGTCAGATGACCTATCATTACTCTTTAGACATATAAGGGAAGGGATAAAGTAAAGGGAGGGGACCACAGATTTCCTATATTCTTGGATTATCCTTCCTTTCTGAGGGGCTCAGATGTCTGTGTGCATCTGTCAGAATGCCAGCTGTACCTGAAGATTGAAGAGATGGTTGGTAGTTGCTGACATGGTCCCTCAACACTATTAAAAGTTTCTATATTAAAAGTTTCTATCACAAAAACAAAATTAGCTTGATTTCTTCTCTTTAGTCCTTTGTTAAACAGCTAAGTGAAATGTGGTTATTTAAAAGTGATCTAAAAAGTTTAAAATAAAGGAAAAATATATTCTAGCTTCCTAAGAAGAAACAGATTACAGATTTAGACTTCTATGGCAAATAAATACACTTGAAAACCAAGCAAGTTTCTCTCCTGTAGGAGAGTCAGACTACAAACAGTTCTCGTTTCTCTAAGGCTGATGACCACATCGCTCATAGAACATACCAGCAACTAGTTTCACAATTTTAAGAGACTTTTTCCATAATATGAAAGGTGAGGTTTAACCTAGTTCTGAGCAGGCAGAATAGATCTGTACTCACAACATCCCTATCACAAATATATGACAACTGAACAACAAAGCACAGCCCGATCTCTGCTTACATCGAAACCACCGTCTACATGATATCTAATTACTTGCTTTCGATGGGTTAATACCACCTGTTGCAAGACTAGAGCTGGCAGTCAATGGAGCACGCCATTTACAAGGAAGCCTAAAGTCTACAACTGCAAAAATAACATGGAAATGTACTAGCCCATCCAACATAGTTAAATATATTTTCAAAATTGTTCCTAGGAAATGAATTTTAATAGTATCTCCCAAGTCTTTCAACCAAAGTGACCTTGATCATTTTTGTCTTTTTACATCAAAATCTACCAAAAGTTTTTGACTGTTTCCAAGTATTAGGAACAGAGGGGCCAATATAGCATGTTTCACAATTAACTGTTAATATTTCAGCGAGTTACAATAAACTGTTTTTTGCATGCTTGAAAAAATAATTGTGAAGAAAAAATACGGAATACTAATGGGAGGACCTCAATAATTGGGTGTTTTCATTTTGCTTTAAAAACAACCTCTAATATTCAACTCTGACAATGCAGTAAATATATATACATATATATAAAGTTCATTTCCATGCGCATTACATAAAAATAACTATGAGAAATATCAATCTATCAGTGTCAGCTGATATATATCCAATTAACTCACTGCAGAAGGGAAAAGAAAAGGCCAACAAAATTCTAAAGTAATCAGTAAAGCTCACAGTTCGAAAAGGTTTTTTTTCCTTTTTTTTCTTTTTTTGCTTGTTTGAATTTTTTTGGTAGTTTGTCTGTGCTCTGTCATACAAGCTGATTCCCAGACTAATGGCCTCCGAGTAGATTTGAAAGAAAGCCTGAAGACTTCTTATTTTGCGGTGCTTCTGCTTCCTGGTCTTGTGAAAGCCCCAATTCACTCTCAATTTGGTCGAGCTCTGACTGGTCCAGTAGTTCAAAATCATCCCCTTCGTCTGTGTCCTCCCCTGGGCTGGGAGCAGCCTGAGACAGTGCTTGCTGCATGCCTGCTAACTGGTCTTTGACGGCGGCAGTCACCGCAGCGGTGATGACGTCCCCAGCCAGGTTGCTCATCAGGTGGAAGGTTTGGTCACCGCTCAGAGGAAGGGTGAGACCAGCCACTGATTGCCTCTCTGAGCTGGGTCTGGGACCGCGGTCCAACTGCTCCTTTCTTCTCTTGAGCTCAGTGGGCAAGCCAAGGCTTAATTCATCTTCATCGTTTGTTCCTGTGCCATTTTCTAGAGATGGAAAATCTGAAAGGTCTCGAGAGAAAACTTCCTCACTAGGTCGGTCAAGATCTGTGAAATGTAGAACAGAAGAAGTTCATGCTTAAGCACCATAATAAATTTTTTTTTATGATTCAACTTCTAAGTTATAATGTAGTAATTGATAAACGTTTACTATCTCAGATATACAAAAAATAGAAAGTCAAAGGTTTATAAGACCCTGTAATAAACCATAATAAATTTGAAATCAGAGAATTGTCTAAAAGATCCCTGCTTTTAATTGGAATCCTCTGAATCACTCTGGCATTCATCTAGCCTCCCATCAGACCCCCCCAAGTCTGGGACACTCTCTCCACAAGTACACACAAACACTACATGTCCCCCCATGGCCTTAGCTTTCCTCTTAAACACAAAAAGTGTGTAATGACTTACTATTCAACCTGTCTTAACGTCAGCTTGGAGCTCTGACTAGAGTTTAAACGTTCACCAAAATTTCATCCTGCTCCTGGGGAGGGGATTAGCTTAAGCCAATGTGGATATGTATAATCCAAAATAAAAAATATTTCAATTGGACGTTTTCATAGATTTGGGTCCAGCAGATGGTGACTATTATCCAGCCTTTGCATTTTCATTCATGGAGATCTGTTTGAGTATCTGTAACTGTGTTTGTTTAAAGCAATGAGTTAAAAGAAGCTGCTGTTCCTTCTATTCCACATTCAACCTAAGAGCTTATGGAAACATTTAGCTTTCCGTGAATATAGCTGAAATTAACCATACCGTTTTAGCAAAATATAGGTCCTGAATATATACAGGAACGCTTTAAGATTTGGGACATTTGAAAGCAATGTCAGGTTAGTAGGCAGACAGTGATTTCACTGTTTTTCACTTTTCACAGAAAATCCTTCAGTAACTCTTTGGAATCTTCAAGTTAATTAATGAAAGCCTTCTATATGGTTTCCATCATTGTTGCTCCCCTTGTGTAAATCTGAGATAGGATGCTTAAGAACAAAGGGTTTGTTTTACTGGTCTTGTAGGTATGTACAGCTTGTAGAGCTTGAGAGGACTTCAGTGACCCTCTTGTTCTAATGCACTTTAAAGATGAGGAAATTGAGATCCACAGAAATCATGTCACCTGTTCAAGGTCATACAATAAAGTTAATGACAAAAGCAAGGCTACACTTGGGTCTCCCAATCTCCAAACCTGTATTTTTTCAACACTACACAGCCTTCTTCCTTCCTCTAGAAAAAGAAAGTGTGTTCTTGCTTATAAAGACACATATAAAATAATTTATTCATAATCCTCCATTATAACCTGCTTATATTTTCAGTATATTGTTAAAATGACTTGAAATAATCCAATGAGACTAGCAAAAGTTATTGCACAAGACTTGTCTCAAATTTCATTTTAAATTGTACTTAACCTAATTATAAAAGATAAGCAAGCTTTTTTTTAAACTAACTTGGAAGAAAAACAAGTTAGTTAAAAAAAAAAAATAGTATATGAGAAACCCTGAAATCAGCTTTGGATTTGGGAAACTTGCCCCCCATGCTTCAGTCCCTCTTAATAAGGACTAGCCCTGGATATATGGGATTAGCTTCTCTCCTCCCCCGTCCCATTACTGCTATAAACAATGCCACCAGATAGTCCAGAAGTTAAGTTTTTTCATTGTCAATTGTTTGTTTTCAAAATAAAGGCAGATTTGGACATTGACTAGCTTAGATGTTTTTCTCATACTCTTCAAAAAAATAGCTTTTGAGATATAATTCATATACTATAAAACTTACCCTTTTAAAGTATATGATTATGTTTTTTAATATATTCACAAAGCTGTTCAACATCACCACCATCTAATTCTAGAACATTCTCATCATCCCAAAAGAAACATATTAATTACCAGTCACCCACCATTCCCTCTTCCCCCAGCCACTGGCAGCCACTAACCTATTTTCCTTCTGCACGGATTTGCCTATTCTGGACATTTCATAGAAATGGAGTCACCCAAGGTGTGGACTTGTGTGTCTGGCTTCCTCCACTTTAGCATAACGTGTTTAAGGTTCAACCATGTTGTAGCAAACGTGAGTACTTCATTTTTATAGCCAAGTGAGATTCCATTGTGTAGATGTACCACACCTTGTTTATCCAGTCAGCAGCTGACAGATTAAATACCTTTGCACGCACTCATGATTACACAAATCAGAGCATCTAGGAGTGTGAGCATACCGTCAGAAGTGTCCGTCTGTGGAGTGTATCCTTCTGAAAGGTTGAAGGTCCCATTGTCAGTCCAGGAGACCTCGGACACATCTGTGTCAGACACAGACAACTCTTTGGCGGCAACGGTCAGGCTAATCTGTGTTAATATAAATACCAGTGACACATTTCAAACTTCTGTGGGGAATCTTTTGAAACATTTTCCTTTCGATATTGTTCAATCATCTTAGAGAAACAGGAGGAGTCTATTAAGAATATCATTCCAGTTTTGGTACATTTAGATAAATTTACAGTCAAACCACACAGGAACAAATTGAAAACTAAACAAAAAATACCTTAGGACAGAGAGCTGAAAAGTCTAATTCACTGTCATCTTTGTGACTTTTTTCTTTATCTGCTTCTGTTGGGAAAAAATTTGGAAGCTTTCAGTTTCCTGGCCAGCTTAGACAGCGTGTATTTTACCCGCTGGATAAAATATCCTTATCCCACCTTCCTCATATTCTCCAACGCCTCCACGTAATTAAATGTTTGCACATAACAAGGTACACGTATTTGCAACTGTTTGGTTTCTGAGGGAAATGGTCCATATCAGTGGTCCTCATAGTGTGGCCCCTGGACTTTTAGAAAGGCAAATCCCCAGGCCCTCCCCTAGACCAGCTGGATCAGAAACTCTGGGGTATGGGCCCCGCAATCTAAGCTTTAATAAGCTCTTCAGACAATTCCGATGCTCCCTGTACTTTGAGAATCTGTAAGGTCACAAGCCAAGTTAAAAAGTGAACAAGGAGCACATTAGTCTTCCCCCTATTTTCTTTTCCTTCCCGTTCTACTGGTCCCCTCTTACAGGGCTCCCACACACAGCCCTACCTGTGTCATTTGTTATTTGCAACTGTCCACTCCCAAAGAAAACGATTTAGAGAAAATAAATAATAAGTAGCAAATACAGAAGTGTTGAAGACTTTTCTCTCTCCCCTGACAATTTGGATTAAAAAGGCAATTTGTTGTAATGTTTGAGAAAAGCATAAAAGCCTAAAATAGGAAAAAGCTATGTTACTTTGGGGGGATTTGCTTCTGTAGTAATATGTGGTGAAAGGCTAAAACACCCTGAAATATATTAAAGGTGATTTCATAATAGCCAGCTGATGTCTCATCTCATGCGTGGAATCTAAAATTCAAACGTTACCTACCAGCTCTCTCACGTTTCTTCTGGTTAATATATTCTCTGATTCCAAAATCTAGTTTCAGCAGAAATGACTTGATTTTGTTGTATATTTTTTGTCCAATATCATTACACTTAAAAAATGGACACAGAAATGCACATAGTACTGCAAGATAAGGAGGAAGAGAGTTTAAGGAAAGTGACCTTACTTTCCAAAGGCTACATCTTAGTATGTCACAAAATTATTTCAGTTCCCTTACGGACAAATTGGGTTTTTTTCCTTAAGGAAGCGCCTCTGTGAAATAAGTCCATAGTTTTTATTCTTCCCCCTGTAATGAAACCATTTTCTCCTATATACACACAACCCACCAGTCATGGTTTTCAAAGACTTGCAATTAGATAACTCCATCCCTTCAATCCTCTTACCCTCAAAATACAAAGGTTACGTGCTTTCCCGACAACAGTCCTGGATTAAAATATCAACTCTATTTATTTGTTAAATGATCATTTCTCCATAGAAACATTATTAACTATCTGTTAGCCTCTCGTCAGTAATACTGGGATAATAACCTCATCTCTTGGGGTTGCTGGGAAGGATAAATGAGATAAATACAGACCATCTGAATAATGCCTTGCCCGTATTAGACTCGCTTTCCCTAGCTCTCTCCTCCTTTCCCTCCTAAACGAGGCAGATCAAAGGGCTGATATTCCACAGGAGTTCTACTTGGGAGAATGGATGTGAGCTCTGACCATTGGCCCTTTGTGTGAGGCATGAGGAATACAAAAAGAAATGAAGATCAACCCAGGAAAGGCGTTGTATTCCCTACTGTTTATTTCTCTGCTGTTGTCAGGACACGTGCCCATTTACCTTTTAAATAGGAGTTGCAAACTCAAATATCTCTAGAAGACAAGGAGGTATCTGTAAACGTTAAAGGCTGGTGCGAGAAAACTAGGGAAATACGAGGGTTGGTTGGGTGGAGAGCGACTGCCCCATCTAAAGGCGGCAGGGCCAGATCTTTATATTTTTTAGGAGAAGCAGGAAATTGAAACTTTTTTTACAGCACTTTTGAGTTACAATTGACATACAATAAATTGCACATATTTGAAGTGTACAATTTGATGTTTTGACATATGCATACAACTAAGAAACTGTCATCATGATAAAGATAGTGACCATACCACCCCCAAAAGTTTCCTCATGTTTCTCTTAATCCCTCCCTCTGGTCTTTCCCTGCCCTACCCGCCTCATCCCCAGGCAACTATTTATGTGCTCTGTCACTAAAGATTAGTTTGAATTATATATAAATGGAATCAAACAGTATGAACTCTTTTTTTTACCTGGCTTCTCCCACCCAATCTAATTATTTTGAGATTCATCCAGACTGTTGCATACATCACTTTTTTAGTGCTGAGTAGTAATCCATTGTATGGATGTACCACAGTTTGTTCACCCATCTATTTGTTGATGGACATATGAACTGTCTTCTGTTTTTGGCTAACACAAATAAAGCCACTATGAACATTTGTGGACAAGTCTTTGTATAGGTGTATGCTTTCACTTCTCTTGGGAGAACACCTAGCTGTGGAATGCCTCGGTCACATAGTAGCTTTTAAAAAACTACCAAACTGTTATCCAAAGTGGTTGTACCATTCTACCTACCCACCATATCCTGGCTAACACTTGATATAGTCAGTATTTTTAATTTCAGCCGTTTTAGTGGGGATATAATGGTGTCTCATTGTGGTTTTAATTATATTTTGAGCCGCAGATCATGCACAACGGCAGAAGTATTCACGTATTTGTGGGGGGTGGAGAGTAGAGCTTGTTTACAGCTTTATTGACATAATTTAAAATAAAATGAATCACTTATATATAACCTTGCATTTTGACAGCTATTCTTATAATTTTGAAATAGCAACATGTCTCTAGAAAAAGGAGAAACTTTGTACAGCAGGAAATTAAAGAATAATCAACTTGCTTTATAATCAAGAACACATCCCTCCTCTTCTAAACTGTGGAACGTCTTGTAGACCATTAAATGATACCATATGTGTCACATCAATTAGACAAAATGTTCTACTATACTTACACAGTAGATAGCTCAGTATAACCCCAGGAATGTAACTTCCCAAGATCGTAAAAAAGGTGCATACACTGCAGACCAGGAGACAAAACTAAAAATAATAGAAGCAACATGTGACAATTGTACATAACATCAAGATACTTTAGAGCACAGGATACACACAAAATTATTGATCTATATGCCATCTATCATGTTATGGCAAATGTCTTTCAAACAGTGTTCTCTGCACTTAGATCTGACTAATGACTGCTGTGTTCAACCAGCCTTAGCCCACTTTAACATTAAGTGATAATCATTTGGAAGGTTCCAGAAGCTAACCTCTGGCACAGAGAACAACATCTCCCATTAATCATGCCTGCAGCTGTATTACCAGATGCAAGAGACCTGAAGAATAGTATGTACCCAGAAACTTGTTTTACTCAGGGTCACTCGCTGAAAACAATGCAGCCCAGTAATGAAATCTGTAGGTTCAAACTGTTTCTATAAATCTACAGAAATTCATAAACACAGCAAAACATGTTATAGAAATGAGAGGTATTTACATAAATATAACAGTAATTTGCACAGCTGATAAGCAGCCGGGATAAATCGACTGGCCATTACTATCCTCCTTCCTAACCATATCTGTCCGGCCAATGAAACTAAATTCCACCAGTGAAATTTGATTATATTCTTTCTGTCAGTCGAAGCCAAAAGAATCTTGGTCGTTTTAAGTAAGTAAAACATCAAGACAGAAAAATTCTCCCATAAAGTCTTCACTTCTTTTTCACACTCTATTATTTAAAATAAACTATCTTACTTCTTTGCTTTCCCTTTAAATTATGGTACTAAATTTCACTGATCAGCCAAGAAAATTCATTAAGGGAATTTCAAAAAGACACACGAGGAAAGGATACAGAACTCTGATCAATAACTGATTAAGAGAAATAGCAACGGGGTCTAAAATTCAGATTAACTTTGATTTTTCATTCTTGGCACAGGGTTAATAAATTCACTAGTCAAAAGGAAAACAAAATTAAGAGCTGTTTCTCAAACATCAGGGATCCTTGAAGAATACGGAATTCTAATAGCAAAATGGAAGAGGAAAGACCATAAAAGTTAAAAGAACAAATAAAAGCATTACTATATCCAGAATTCAGTTTCACGAAGGGATTTCATATTATCCACTAAATTTGTAGCATCGTTTTCTTACGTTAATTGACTTGGGGTATATTAATGCAACCCAATGCAGAAGTTTAAGTTCAGAATCTTCTAAAAATGTGTTTAATCATCTCAGTAAAATCAGCATCAAAAACACAAGTCACCCCACCCCGCTACCATGTTGATATCTTTTCTAAAAATCACCTTCAGTGATTAAAATAACTTATCCATATACAATGTTGCAACTTTAGTATGCTCAAAATGTGTCTGAATATAGTTCTATTACTCATTGAAGTTAGATTTCCTGTAACACGGTACAAAGAGAGGGATTTTAAATGAAGACATTCCTAGGTTCTTCCTTCCAACTACAGGTGGACATTTGTTTCCATAGCAGTGGAAGGGAAGGGGTCTATTGATGGTTCTGTAGCTCACCCGTGCTGTCAAGATACAGTGGAAGCTGCCTCTACACATAAAAACCCTATAGTTGGCATTTCTTGTAACCCCTTTCAAACCACTCAACTCTCTCCTCGTGGGTTTTCATCTTTGTTGGGAAAATACTCATTCCATTTATATAATCACTGTGGATGTTTCTGCCAAAGATTTTCTTTCTTAAGTAAAGCATACAAGAATCTCCACTTTTTAGACTGAAAGTGAGACTCAGTTACCTCCAAAAACACCCTCAAAGGGCTATGTGTTCCTTTGACTTGAGAACCAGCCTAGATAATATAAACTGAAATTCTTAATAACACGTTTTTATCCTTGGTCTGGCTGAGAGGACAAATCATCATTCATTTTAGTTAATAAGCTACATACATACGGATAAAATAGAAATCCAATCCAATTTCAAAATATAAGGTTAAGGATTTTCTAGTGCTAACAACACTAACATTTCTGAACCTCGCTAATATCAGTTTTTATGGCACGTGTTCGTAGTGTATTACATTCAGAATTGGAGAACCCTTACAGGCTGATAAAATAGGTTAATTCATTTGTTTCCAAGTTTATTTCACATTTTAAAGCACACACATCATTATCCTTTTCTGGAAAACTTGCCTTGCCAGGGCTCTGCTGTTTAAACAGAGCCATTTCTTGAAGAAACATGCTGAAATTCATCCATGATTCTGCAAGACAGTGGCTGAGCCTGGGTCTTTCATCTGGTTTGGAATTGATAACTTCCCAGCTAAAGAGAGAAAAAGAAAACCAAAACTTTTCACTGAATTGTGGATGATTCACTCAACATTTATTGCTTTAGCAGATATTCATTGAGCACCTCCTAATAGGCACACTCTCTGGAAGAGCCATGTGAATTCAGAGATGAACAAGCCAGACACCTGTCTAAGGAAGATCACAGGCCAAGGCGAGCAACGAGCTCCACGATTATCTGGTCACAACGAAGGAAAAATAGAGGGTGGAGGCGTTGGGGCGTCTTCTCTAAAGATGTCACTTTTAGGCTATGATCTGGATTTGCACTATTTACCATAAAGGCTTGGAAGGGCTCCAGACAGAACAATGTACAGCATATGCAAGAGGTCCTGTTGTGAGAAGGAGCTAAAGCACCATTGGTCCCAGTATGGCTGCAGTAGAGTGAACCAGAGAATAGCATTGCAGGGAGCTGGGATGGTAGGAAGAAACCTGATCATACAGGGCCTTGTGGGATTGTCAGAAATGGTTTAAACCTTAAAGGTAGTAAAGCCACAGTACCTTTAAAGAAACCTTGGCTTTAATCTTATCATTACCCTCGTCATCAACACGAACAAAGC
This sequence comes from Aethalodelphis obliquidens, assembly GCF_003676395.1. Lineage (NCBI taxonomy): Eukaryota > Metazoa > Chordata > Mammalia > Artiodactyla > Delphinidae > Aethalodelphis > Aethalodelphis obliquidens. Next base: position 13,928,959 of record NW_020837973.1, read on the forward strand.
ATTTTCGGTCCACAGTTGATCCTTGTACAATGCTGCAGTTAATCCACCTATGTATAATTTATTGTTGGCCCTTCATATCTGTGGTTCCTCTGCATCCACAAATTTAGCCAACGACAGACCCTGTTGCACCGTAGAATTTACTACTGATAAACATCCACTCTAAGTGGACCCACGCAGTTCAAACCCAGGTTGTTCAAGGGTCGACTGTATACTCTGTTGGTCAACTCAGTAGAAAACTGTTGAACTCAACAGGATCTCACAATACCCCGTATTTGTCTAGACTATCTTTTCCCGATCATCATCATAGAATGTGCTGGATGTGGTGTGTGTGCCAGGCACGTGCTGTGTGTGGGTCCCCGCCTTCCCACAGGAATGGTAGTGAGCTGAAAACTAGTAACAAACGCTCCAGGAAGAAGACATGCAAATACTGGGCATTTCCTGAAGTTACAATGCCATTAAGTTCAAATCCCACTCCTGCAATCCTAACTCATCACATAAATATACCAGCTCAAACAAGCTCTATTAAGGGCACCCAAATTCATTTATTACACAGATAATTTTAAACAAATGTGTCTAGCAGAGGACACACTGTTAGTGAAGTGTCCTCTGAGCTATGGCTGCAAGGGTGTCAGGGTGAGACTGATCTCTGGATTCAACTCCAGCAGCCCTGCGACAAATTAAAACTACTTTGGCCCTTAGACGCTCAACTACCCAGAAATCGTGGACATTGAGATTCTGTTCCTTTTTAATAAACTTTCAAATCAAGGAAATTGTAAATTATACATTTCCCTTTATAATATAAATTTTAAGTTATATTTAAACGAGTGCAATAGCATTAAAAAAGCAAAAAACAAAAAAAAGTAGTTCTTGTCCTTCCTCTTTGTTCTATCAGCCTCAACCAATGCTCTGCCAGAGAGCCACTGAGCCGCCCGGTGTTCAGGCTGATGCTACTCCACGAGGTAGACATTTGCCAAATGATTTCCCGACTGTCGTAAGAAATGAACTTTCGGGGACGTTTAGCTATCAGTTTATGCCTTCATTAACTCTTCCCACGCTCGAACCACTGAGCAAGCCTGTTTACATTGGTGACCAAATCTAGCACTATGCATATCCTACGAATGATTCCAGACCTATTAGAAGAAACACTAAGTTTTTATGTTACATATAGTGGCCACGATCTGTAACAAAATCTTGCCAGTATGTCAGCTTCATGGGAAAAGATTTTGTACAGGAGAGTAAAAACTGAAATTGAACTGTGGCTTCCTTTCTAGAACAACATAGGCTTGTTACAAATTGGCAAGGGTAGGCTACTCTACTGCTCAGTGTATGACATAAATACAGATTTTAATTTCTGCTCTCTATGCATACTGAGTAGTATTAAAGGATTTGGTTAACCTGTCTGGCAAATATAATTCTAACAAAAATCAACGAAAAACTTATAATGGAACTGTATATTATTATTTTAACAATTCCAATGGAATGGGTGAACATTTTGTATTTTGAAGCAAATTTTAAATATACTTCCATTAGGATAATGAACAAATAAAGTGAGTTGTGTTCAAAAATGAAAGATGGGCTTCCCTGGTGGCGCAGTGGTTAAGAATCCACCTGCCAATGCAGGGGACACAGGTTCGAGCCCTGGTCCAGGAAGATCCCACATGCGGCAGAGCAACTAAGCCCGTGCGCCCCAACTACTGAGCCTGCGCTCTAGAGCCCGCGAGTCACAACTACTGAGCCTGCGTGCCACAACTACTGAAGCCCATGTGCCTAGACCCTGTGCTCTGCAACAAGAGAAGCCACCGCAATGAGAAGCCCGTGCACCGCAACGAAGAGTAGCCCCCGCTCGCCGCAACTAGAGAAAGCCCGCGTGCAGCAACGAAGACCCAACGCAGCCAAAAATAAATAAATAAAAATAATAAAGTTCCCTTAAAATAAAACAAAGAAAGATGGAATGGATATGAAGGAACTCAAACTCCATGTTTATACCTGAACCTCAGGATCATAATGTTGAGAAAACATCACAGAGGTATATACACAGCATGATTTCATTTATATAAAGCTCAAAATCACATTAAGGTAACAGATATTTAAGCAAGGAAATGATTTTTTTTAAAAAAAAAACAAGATTCAGGAGAAGGGGTTGTGTAGGGAATGAGACTTGAGATGGCAAGTGGGAGCTTCTTGGGTATTTGTCATATTCTATATCTTTTTTAGGTGCTGGGTACACAAGAATCGATGTATTTCTGTTCTTAAAGCTATACATGTACACACATATGGTCTTGATTTAAAATTCCTGGATACTTAAATGTATAATCATTCTTTTTATTTAATGAGTAACATTCTTACACGACTATATCCCACTTCACATCCTATAGTCAAAATACAAGTGTCACCCCCTGTGACAGAACTTTGGGACAATAAATTCCATTGTTACCTATATTTATTTTGAACAAAATCGCCTCAGGGAGTTCCCTGGCGGTCTGGTGGTTAGGACTCAGCACTTTCACTGCCGTGGCCCGGGTTCAGTCCCTGGTTGGGGAACTGAAATCCCACAAGCCGTGTGGCATGGCTAAATTTTTTAAAAAATCGCCTTGAGCAATTCTAATGAGACCTGAATTACTGTTGCCATCACTAACAGAAATGAGAAATGCATCCTGTAAGTCATGAAAATATCATCTAACCAAATGGGTTTTGGGAAGAGTAGTAAATGTCTGAGATAAAATAAATGAATAGATCGTCCTGAATAAAATTTAATGGAAATATGTATGATTTCAGAAGAAAATCCGAATTCAAGGGCAAAGAAGAGGTGTCACTCTACATGTACACTCTAAATAAAACATGCACCTAGCCATCACTCTCTGGGAGTTTCATAATAGTTTTAAATTGTCCAGTGACTAATTCTGAGCACCAGTGGAACATACATTTCTAATGTCTTCCATTATATACAGTCTACCATTCATTTGTGTCACCACAGTTCAGTTTAGGGAATATAGTTACATCATATATTTGAATAGTGCAGTTATGTAATTTAGAAGAAGATGGGCCAATTGATGTCAGCTTTTCAAATTCCCTTCTTTTATAGACAAGGAAAGTGAAACCCACATTTTCTCAGCTAGGTCAGGGCAGAGCCTGACTGGAGACTCCTGATTTCCAACACAGTTCTCTTCCCTTTAAAACATGTGCCCCCTGCAAGGGAAGAACCAATTCAATGACATCGCCTCACTCTTTTCTAGAGTCAGGAGGAATGAGGTGTGATTGACCAGGATCAACACGGCGTCATTTAAGACCTACCCATTCTGGAAAATAAGAGAATTTCCTGTGCAGAATCCAAATATTTATTGGAAAGTAAGATTCATACTTGATGGTTGGTCAACAATTAATACAAGTGACATCTGCACGTGTACACACACACACACACACACAGGCTCTGAGTTGCTCCATAATGAAACTCTAGGTTTTCCTAGAGAGTCTTGTCTAGAAAACACATAATCAGAGAAAGGATCTCCTGCGAATACTGGACGATGCTAGGGAAACAGATCTTTCACATGGTGTGTGGCTGTCTTCCCACCATCCTTGGCGCTGATCAATGTGCAACGAAAGGCCCAACAAACAGAAAAGGAGGCTGAAAAACAGTGTGAATCTTTACCAAGTCCTTCACCAAAGACAGTAAGTCTTCTATAGTTGAAGCTCATTCAAGGGAGAAAATTAGCTACCAATGGCTTCAGCATGAATATTCCAGGGCTTGGTTTTTTTCTTCCATAGTTTCAGAGAGAACATGCATTTTCCAGGTTCAAAGGGAAGTAAGGTCCTTTTGTGGGTCTGTCTGTCCTTCTTTCTTTCCTTCCCTTCTCTCTATCCTTGCTTGCTTCCTTCCTTCCAGCTAGTTTTCTCTCTCCTTCCTATCTCCCTCCAGCCAGGAGATAAGGACCTCTTAAGAGTCCCTCCCTTGTGACCACCAGCTCCAACTTCCCAGACTCTCCGAGAATCCAGTTCACGTGGTTCCCAGTGAGAAGCCACACCTCCCAGCCTTCCCACGGCCATGGCATCTTTCACATGGGCTCTGCCCAAGGATCTGCAGCTTGTGCAGAGCTTGCCAGAAAAGCTACCCAACGGAGGCCCTGGCAGATTCGTTTAGTTACATTCTCCTTAAGAGAAACTAGAGGGACAGATTTTTCACAAAAGACACTCGGCATGGTCAAAATAAGCAGCTGTTTACTGGTTCCACCAGTCCGAGAAGTTCTAAGGGAATAAGAATTAGAGAGATAGCCCCTCAGACAAGCAGCCTCGCTTTGGCACAGAAGGGAGCTCTGCTTGCCAGTAGAATCCGAAGCCAACACCCCTTCTTTCTGCCTCCATAACCCTACTCGAATACAATTAGGCATAGACGTTAGATGTGGCCCAAGTAATCTCGTTAGGCAGTTCCCACGTGGGAAGTGTGTGTGAACCCCAGGGCACTGTTTCAACAGCAGCTGTCACGGCCTCACTCCAGAAACTCTGATGGAGCAGGCCTGGGGTGACCTCAGAAACCTGCCATTTGAATTAGTGTCCCAGGTGATTCTGAGGCACGTGTTTCTTATCCTAAGAGTTACAATAAGAAATACCCAGTGAAAAAGTGTCAGGCCGCACAGCAGGGAGGTGCCGCCCAGGTGGGTCCTGGCCACTACCTGAGTTGGGCATCAGAAGTGAGAGTCCAAAGAGGCTGGAGTTGGAGGGACAGAGTGTGGGGTGTAGAGCCTGCACAGAGAACACTGGCCACCTGCAGGGTCCCCTGGACCCTCCAGCTGAGGGCGCATGTGTGAGGCACAAGGCATGGGAAAGGACGAGAGGGAACAGAGTCCTGTGCTCACAGGGCTGGGAAGGATGCCTGGAAATCCTTCCCACCGACTAGACTGGAAAGCCTCAAAATTCACACGTCGGGTAGAGTACTCACAAGGGTCCTACCTCAGCAGCAGAGAATAATGAGCCCTAGACTGAATGCTGCTGTGGTCCTAACACGTCTTAAAAGCAACGTCCAAAAGGATCCAACTGATTTCAAGTAATTTAACTGTGTGATTTAAGTAATTTAACGTAGGAATAAAAAGTGGTGAGTTTTGTTATGAACCAAATAACCCACATGGTCAAACAGATCTGAATGATTTTTTAAATTTTTCTTTCATACCTATCTTTTTTTTTAGTTGAGTTTTCATTTATTTATAACATAGGAACTTACAAAAATGCAATTTTTAAAAGTATGTCATTTACAATGTCATCAAAAACACACCAAATTCCTAGGAATAGATGTTACTAAAGATGTATAAATCTCTACCCTAAAAACTACAGAACATTATTAAGAAAAACTAAAGAAGACCTTAGTAAATGGAGGAATATGTTCAAGGAGTAGACATATTGGCATATTGTAAATGTACCAGTTCTCCCCAATTTGACCTACAAATTCAAAATCTCATCAGAATTTATAATGCCAATTGGCTGCCTAATCCTAAAATTTAAATGGGAATTTAAAGTACCAAGAACAGCCAAGGAAATCTTGAAGAAGATAAACAAAGCTGCAGACATATGCTACCATATTTCAAGCCCTATTATAAACGCTATTGAATACACACACACACACGTATGAACACATAACTATAATTTTTTCTTTTATCTTTTGTGTATAGTTTTTAGTGTAGAGGGTTATGCATCCTTTAGGACATTTGTTCCTAGAAATCCGATGGGTTTTGATGCTATCATGAATGATGTACTCTTTTAATATATGCATAGTGATTTCCTTGCACAGTATTTATGCAAGAAAATGGCAAACTAATCATGATAATAAATGATGACACTATAGTTCAGTGGGTAAAGAATTTTTTATTAACCGGTTTTCACTGAAGTATAGTTAATTTACAATGTTGTGTTAGTTTCAGGTGTACAGCAAAGTACCTTTCTTTTACATGATTGTGTACCTTCTTTCTTCAAAAGTCTACTTAACAAAAACAGTCTTTAAGTGTTATATTCAAAGACCAATTAGCCTTTGCACAGTTTAAGGGCTCCATACATGAACCTTGAATGCACTTGGTTTTCAGGGTGCAGCACACAGTTCTCCCCGTTAGGGGACTCTGTGAGACTAAGAAACGTGACACTCGGGTGCTCTTTAAAAATAGACGGTAATTCTGGAGGAGAGAACACGTGCCAGCACCCTGCTACATCTCTTTCACCCCAAGCGTCTTTGAGCACAACCAAAAATTATGCTGAAATAAATGAATCCTGGCAGAGAACAGATAATGTGTCTCACTGTCATTTCCCCTCCGTTCATTTCAATCACCATGCACTGAGTGTGGTTGTCTGTCTGTCACCAGTCCCGCCTCAGGGATTTCGCGATGACTAAGGCACAGCCTCTACCCTGACCCCAAAGTGATTTCTCCCTCGCTCGTGGTATATATGAAATTCACGTTTACAAAATGACATGTCATTGAATCTAGGGCTGTTGGGGGGTGGGGAAACATTCAAAAACTAAGCTGGGGATTGGATATATGAGGAAAGCCTGTTGAATATAAGATACTCTCTTTTCATTATTGTACACTTTACAGGATAATAAATCTTTTTAGCTTATACTAGTCAACCTAAAAGTCAGAAGGTATTTTTATAACTGAAAGTAATTTTTCAAAGCAAAAAAAGGGATTTTTTAATATATCAAAGCTCAGATCCTTTCACATATTTCTTCAGCTTTAGATTTGCGGAGATGATTACCAACAAGAGACAGGAATCGTGGAGCAGATGGAGAGAGAAGGAGAGGAGTGTGAGGCGGAGGCAGAGGGCACAAACGAAGCCTGATGGTCGGGTCTGAGTTCCTGGGTTCTGCTGAGTCCAAAACAAATTCAAACATGGACGTCCTCTTTGTGGAGCCCATTCCCTTTTTCACCTTAAGCTGGTTTCAGTTTGGTTTCTGGCATTTGCAATACAAAATAAAGTGCCACAGGGCTTCCCTGGTGGCGCAGTGGTTGAGAGTCTGCCTGCCGATGCAGGGGACACGGGTTTGTGCCCCGGTCCGGGAAGATCCCACATGCCGCGGAGCGGCTGGGCCCGTGAGCCATGGCCGCTGAGCCTGCGCGTCTGGAGCCTGTGCTCTGCAACGGGAGAGGCCGCAACAGTGAGAGGCCTGCGTACCGCGGAAAAAAAAAAAAAAAAAGTGCTACATTTTTCCGGGGAGGGGGTGGGCAATGCAGAACTGTAGAATATATTTTAAATTGTAAGGCAGAAACAACTATTAAAAAGAGTTATGGAATAAGATTCCACAGAGATCAGCATGACAATTTATTCACTTTTTTTTTAAGTCTTTAGTACCTGAATGGTTTCATTTGTTACTTTGTTCACTTTATTTTTTAATTTTTATTGAAGTATGGTTGATGTACAATATTATATGTTACAGGGCTACAATATAGTCATTCCCAATTTTTAAAGGTTATACTCCATTTATAGTTCTTATAAAATATTGATTATAGTCCCTGTGTTGTACAATATATCCTTGTAGCTTATGTTATACCTGACAGTTCGTGCCTCTTATTCCCCTCCCCCTATGTTGCTCCTCCCCCCCGACTGGTAACCACTAGTTTGTTCTCTGTATCTGTGAATCTGTTTCATTTTTGTCGTATTCACTAGTTGATTGTATTTTTTAGATTCCACATATGAGAACACATAGTATTTTTCTTTCTCTGTCTGACTTATTTCACTTAGCATAATACCCTCCAAGTCCACCCATGTTGCTTCAAATGGCAAAATTTAATTCTCTTTTACAGGCTGAGTAATATTCCATGGTATGTACCACATCTTCTTCATCTATTCATCTGCTGATGGACACTTACGTTGCTCCCATATCTTGGCAATTGTAAATAATATGCTGCTATGAACACTGGGGTGCATTTATCTTTTAGAATCAGTGTTTTTTAGAAAAAACAGTTCTATTTAGGTGATGGTTTTAGTAGAATGGAAGGATGCTAATAGAGTGAAAAATTCACACCAAGGCAGCTGATGAAAAATTCAAGTAATGGGGGTCCCAGGCAATGTGAGATAAGAATCCTGGCTAACACTCAGCAGGAGCCAGGCACCGTTCTGTATGTTGTGAACTCACTGTCATATTCCACCCTTACAGTCAGCCTATGAGCGAGGTCCTATTATTTATTCTGTCCTACAGATGAGGGAATTGAGGCTCAGATACATTAACTATCCTGCTGAGGTCACAGAACAAATACACACAAAATAGGGCCTTCATAAATGGAACCGAGAATGCTTATAATTGGAGGTTGAGACACCGGAAGAACTCTCTGGAATGGAACTTGGCATCGTTTCAAAGATGAGTGGGGAAGAACACTAGAGCAGTAACGTGGACAGATTATGGACTCCCTGAACGCTGAGCTACAGAAATAGAGATATCGATACAGCATCTCGGTTCCCAGGGGAAGCCTGGAACCAAGGAGTTTAGATTCCTATTTTCTCTCTCCACTGCTTCAGCTCTTTCCAAGCCAGGACCCTCCAGTGATTCCATACCCTGTGCCAATGATACCCTTGATCTCTGGGCCCTCCCAGGCCGGCACTGTGTCACAAGCACTGTGTGCATCTCCTCCCTGAATCTCTCCTCCTGAGCCCTGCCCACCTCCACCAATACATCATTTTTTCTTTTTTTTTTGCGGTACGCAGGCCTCTCACTGTTGTGGCCTCTCCCGTTGCGGAGCACAGGCTCCGGACGCACAGGCTCAGCGGCCATGGTTCACGGGCCCAGCCGCTCCGTGGCATGTGGGATCGTCCCGGACCGGGGCACGAACCCGTGTCCCCTGCATCGGCAGGCGGACTCTCAACCACTGCGCCACCAGGGAAGCCCCATCATTTTCTTTTGTAGCAATTTTTCAATTGTAGTTACTTTCCTTTGTAATGTTGACACCTCATGAGGCTTAAATGCCCTGAACGGATTCACAGATACGGCTCTGTCTTCAGCAGCTGACAGAACTTGACTTCTACAAGGCACATAAAATATCGAATGAAGGAATGGATATAAACAATGAACAGATGTCAAACAAAGAAAAACAAATCAAAAATAGTTTAGTGACTTCTATTGATTTTTTTAATGCACTTAGCTGAATGCTTCTATACATTACCTATCACAGTAATTAGTGTGTATTCCTTTATATGTGTAGGAATACATCATAGGCAAAAAGTCTAAAAAATTTGGAAACCAGCTTTCACTTATATGGAATAGTTTTATTTTTTTTCCTTGGAAATGCAGAATTAAACTGCCTTCGAAATTAGGTAACCAAGAAATAGGACTCATTTATATCAAATGTTTCCTCAGGTGGAAATTAGTATTTTGTGTGGAATTCCTTCTGGCAAAACTTGGGCCCTAACGCCTGACTTCTCCATGGAGATCCCTGGACCCAGCACCTTCTGTAGACATTACTCTCACATGGACCCACGAGCACCTGTGCGACCCGTGGAGACCGGACTGGGGCTTGTGAAGTTGGCCAGAATGTGAAACCCCATGAACATCCATCCTTCTGTCGGGATAGGGAAAATCAGTCCCTTGTTTGTTTCTGTCGGGTGACCTCAATCCACTGGAGAGTATTTTCAGCTATTGCTGTTTCCTCTCAAACACATGTGCACGTACACACACACACACACACACACACACACACACACACACCCCTTTCTGGTCACTTTTTAGATTTTCCATATCCTTAAGAACTCATATTGCAATAACCATTTCCAAAGATGTTTAGAAGAACCGTCAAAGTACCTCCAGAGAAAATACATTATTTTACACTAATTTGTTTTATTTTGAATCCATAGGAATTGGAAATTGAAGGCAAACCATATTTTACAGAAAGTTAACAACGTCAACATCCCAAACTTTTGTAAAAGGGGATTTGCTCTAACCTAAACTGTCACCTAGCAACCGGGACAAACAATTGCTTCACCCATCTTACCTATAAATACGCTTTGGCCCGGGAGCCCTCACCGCCCTGTCATTCTGGGCTGGTGACTAACGGTCTCATGTTCTCTGTTGGTAGTGAATATCTGTTGATATTAACCCCTGCATAATTTTTCTTACAAAGGTCAGTCAGTCTCCAGTTACAGGTTTGAACATTTCTGAGTGCGACGTGTTAGAACTGTTTTTAATCCTCTGGATCCGTGTCGTGTTCCTCCGCGTGCAGGCATGTTCGCGTGTGATTGTGTGTAGGCAGAGAAACGAAATAGAAACAGGGATCCTGTTTCCCTGCACACTCACTCACAGAATTAGAACCATGACAAAGCAAATAAGATATGTCAACTGGAGGATTAAATAAGCAAACACAAGATTAAGAAATTACAGAGCACTCAATGTGAAATTCTCACTTTCTCAGACCAATTAACCACGTGGACAACTTCTCCCCCAGGAGGCGCCACCTGAGTGTTGGCTCTTCCTGCCCTGAGAAGCTGAGCCTCACCGCCCTCTGGGCAACTTGGTGTTTTATTTGGAGCTCTCTCGTTCTTTTCATATCAAGTCTCAAATGAACTAGAGATCAGTCACTTTGTGAAACTGCCCCTTTCTTCCTTCCACCTCAGTCTCTGCCCTGCCACTTCCCTGGGCGCAGAGATTATCAACTACCCAATCCACCGAGATCATCTGGAAGCCTGGCGCTCAGCGGCCCATCACGTTACTTCTTGTATGATTCTAGTTTCCATGAACAGATGCCAGTAGAAGTTATTTTCCAGCGTTTTCAATTTTGTTAACTTTTCAACAAGCAGACTTTCATAAGCCCAGGGCATGAAGAATTTAAATTCCATTACCAGCTCCGAACAAGCTCCTACTTGAGACCTGCAGGAGATTAAACACCCTTTCGTTTGTGAACACAGAGATTTGCTTTAATCATTACCCCTGAGGGAAGAAAAGGTTTCTACTTTATCCCCGAAGGACAGATAATACCTGAGAACCAGGAAACACTCCCCAAGGAAAACAGAAATTGTTCTTGTAAGGCAAGTTTGCTAATTCAGATATAAGCCTTTCTTTTGCATTCTGTTTGGGATCCACAATTTCCAATGAAGTACCGTCCAGGATTTACTGCAGTTGCAATCAAAAGGAAATGTCCTCTCCCTGCCTTTTTCTCTCTCTCTCTTTTTTTTTTTTTAACCTCTGGCCTAGTTACATGAAACCTAAGCTTCTGTGACAATACCGAAGAACGTATTGCTTATGGTTCAAAAATTTTTCATTAACAATATAGTTCCTCATTTTGTTTTTTGAGAGACCTTACCCATCACACTGGGCTGGAACAGGTATATACAACCCAAACAGACTGAACGATGATAAAGTTCCTCCAGAGGGCTTTTTGAATGAAGGCCAATTAAATTTTGTTGGGAGAATTTGTCGTCAGCCTTTGTGTTGAAGGCAGTACCTTGGAATATGGCAAACCTGGAGTCAGTGACTATCAGTCATTGAGATATTTATTCAAAATGCTACACTGTTAAAGTATAGGCCACAGTCCCACCTTAGTCCTTTAAAGACTGCATCTCCCATTTATCTTCATTTCAAAGCCGGTGAATGATATTGGTGACTGTTAAAGGAACATACCCTTACCAAGAGGATCCCTGTTGTCAGTCACAGAAAACAATGAGAATCGCATTCTGATGTCTCACTGCTTGCTAAATTGGCCATCGGCCTCCCTCAAAAGCAGATTTTTAACAATAAGCTATTGTATGGATATTGCATTTTTTTTTTTGCGGTACGCGGGCCTCTAACTGTTGTGGCCTCTCCCGTTGTGGAGCACAGGCTCCGGACACGCAGGCTCAGCGGCCATGGCTCACGGGCCCAGCCGCTCTGCAGCATGTGGGATCTTCCCGGACCGGGGCACGAACCCCGTGTTCCCCTGCATCGGCAGGCGGACTCTCAACCACTGCGCCACCAGGGAAGCCCTATTGCATGTTTTAATGGTAAATTATGTAATACTCAACAGCAGCATGGCGGGAAGGTGGGGATGTATTTGGGAGCGGGGAGGGCACGAACTAGAAAGGAGTATGTGCGGAGGCAAGGGAGAAGTGGATCTGGGCACAGGTTACCGAGGAGGCATCTCTTGCCCAGGGAGGGTGTGCAGTGGTTGATGCTACGGAGTGAGGACAAATTTCAAAAGAACGTATTTCTCCTAGTGATAGTTTCTTTAGGAAAGCAAAATTCTAAAAAGTAATTAATAGAGCCTGTCTGCTTTAGAGAGTGGGCTTCTATGGGATAGCATTTCCCCCACGTTCTCATACACATAGAACAGCAATAAAAATCTGGCTGATAATTAACTAAAAAGGAGTTGCCTTCAGTGCATTTCTCACCACCTTGATAACCGTCATTGTGTATTTTATACCTGAAGACTGAAGGGGTTCCTGCAAACACTTACTTAAAGAGTTCCTCCGACATTTCACTTCCACTCACATTATAAATTCGCTCAGGAAAACTTTTTCTTAAAAATTTGTATTCCCTTGTGCTGTGAAGTTTAGTGAAAGTAAATGAGACTGGAATGATCTAGGCTGACTCTTATGCCCGTGAGAGAGGTGCCTGCCATCTCCCCCATCCTCCTTCATTTTTGCAGACACTCACACCTGCCCCCAGAGTCCAAGTTCCTGTCCGTGGTGTTCAGGAGAATCTAACGGCTGCCACACGCGCTTTCTGTACGTGTAAACTGCCAAGCCGGCGTATTGGAGATCATCTGCTTGCCCAGTCTTCTAGCCACTTCCAGGAAGCCGCCGACAACCGAATCAGATCTCCTAGGCAAGTGCCTGTGTGTTCACAACTCCCGCAGCTCTCTCCAGGGCACACGGTTACATCCATACCCCTTTCTCCTCTCCCTCTAGGTCGCTGTCTACTGGATTGGCTAGTCGGTAAAATGTTAAATGCCTTCTTGTTTTTATACACACATAGAATGTATTATTATCCCATGTTCTGCTTGTACTCTATTGTAGCGATGCAAAATTTGCCACCCCAAGTTGTCTCTTTGGCATGCATATTATTTCGAGGTGAAAACAATCAAGGCCCCAAAAAACTCAGGAAGAAACTTTGGCCTTCCCCCTAACTGCCTAAAATAATGTATCAACAGATAGAGGGCTTGCTCCAAGAAGCAAGCTAGCAGCAGAGACATTTGCCAGGAATATGGGCTGAGTGTGGTGGTGAGGGAAACTCAGCAGGACCTAGAGATCAGAGCCCACTCTGTGTCCCATTGTCTCTTCCTGGCCCAGCAAACCTTTACTTACCAAACATTTGCTTTTCTACCTCCATGTCAATTGCCTTCCTAGCCTTTGAAGTTCCAGACCACTACCCTCAACACCTCTTTTGTCTTTAGCTGAAGACGGTAGTTCAGGTGAGGGTTTTGGCCATTCTGGAAAGTTACTCAGTTCTCCTAGGTCTCTCCCATGTGTACAGGCTATTAAACTTTTGTTTTTCTCCTGTTAATCTTCTCGTGCCGATTTAATTCTTACACCAGCCAGAAGAACCTAGAAGGGTAGGGGAAAATTTCTTCCTCCCCGACACAATAATCTACTAACATGAAACAGACTTGATAAGAGCCTATAGAGTAAGATGAAATAGCTCTTTGATCAACCTTAATCATTTATTTGGTTGGCCGAAAGTTCGTTCAGGTTTTTCCGCCAGATGGTATGGAAAAACCCGAACGAAACTTTTGGCCAAACCAATACTTTTCCCATGTGAGAACCATCTAGAACCACAAGGACAAAAGTACTGTGAAATGGCATTTAACTGGGCCTGGACCTTCCAAGGTTTGTCTCCACCCAGTTAGGGAGATCAATTAAGTGGTGCGAAATATTTCATCCTGAGCCCCTTGTGAGTTCATCAGCCTAGGTGAGAGCCACAAAGGTAATGAGTCTTCAGGGAACTGACCACAGCCAAAAGGGAACCAATGGAGCCAGATGGTCAAAGAAAATCACCTATACTTAAACAACACAATGACTATTTTAAACAAACATTCACCGAAAGACAGAGAGAGATATCTTTTAATCATTGTCTCGAAAGATGTTCTAGGTTTAGAACTGTATTTTGATCAGAACTTAATTTATTATGTATATTCTTCTTGCTTTTTTTTTTTCCCTAGCTCATGCTACCACAATGCATTTTCAAGAAATGGAAAAAATGGCTCATCAAAATGTTGGGTTCTAGAAAAGGTAATTGTTTTTAAAGACAGATATCTGCCTTTGTTTCTCTTACAAAGCCCATACCTTCTAATCTATGTAATCTTTAACAAAACTATCCAGTGACAACATGACTTGAGTGATCCCTCTACATACCACAGCCACTAGACACCCCAGACGCTAAGAAGATGATTAGGTTCACTTAAAAATTCAGTTCACTTTGATTATATAGTCCGAGAGGCCAGGAATGAACCAACTCTGTGAATTCTGTTCTGAACTGACTCTTTGGAATCATAAGAGGAAATGAAATTAATGTTCTTTAAACAAATTATGCTAAAGAATGCCACAGATCAGTGGCACGGTGACCACAGAAGTCCCTGGGAGGCTGTTCTGACTGGTCCACAGGAGGAATTCGGGTTTCTCAAGTCTATAAAATAAGGAGCTGGACCAGATCGGATAGTAACTGTTTTTGGATAATGGCCCCCTTCAAAATACCTCGGGAATTCAGAGGGTCCATGGGCCCCGGGTTGACTGCTGCTGGATTCGATAATCAATGATGCCTTCTGCTCAAGGACTTTATAATCCACTCACGTTTACCTAAAAGGCTGAATTTAGGAAAACTCTAAATATGTCCTCTACTTTTATGAAATAAACATTTATCTTCTCCTATAAAGAGTTGATTTAGAAATTGATATGAACTTGAGAGAGGAATACTTGAAGCTGGCAATATCCCTTAACACATCCCTGGTGGTACTGATGGGAAAGAGAATCTCAGCCAGCAGCTCTCAGTGACCCTTCAAGTACTGATGTCAAAGTGTCAGATCTCAGGCCGAAAGAGGTTCCCAGCAAACAGACCTCCTAATAGGCTGAGAAGGCCCAGTCTGCTTCCATTTTCTGAGGCTGTGAGGGTATTAAAGATGTAAAATGTCAATATCTGTGGTCCTGTAATGGAGAAACTTAAAGCCATATGAGGAATTTGATCTTTCCTTTACAATGGGTTACGGATTTCCAGGCCCTGGGGACTGCAAGGCCAGGGCAGATGCCCAGCTGGCCTGCCTTCTGTAGGCTCAGTCAGTTGGACCCCTGAAATTCTGTGTTTGGTCAAAGCAGGGACCTCTGATTTCACTGGAAACAGTAGAGCAGGAGACCAAAGAGATGGAGGTCAGAAGCTAAAGGCAAATTTACCAGAAACAATGGGCACTCCTACCTGTCAAGGCCTAATTACCTGACAGTCATTCAACTTCCTTTCTTAGATTTTCATCATGGGCTTTTTTTTTTTTTTTTTGCGGTACGCGGGTCTCAGGCTCCGGACGCGCAGGCTCAGCGGCCGTGGCTCACGGGCCCAGCCGCTCCGTGGCATGTGGGGATCCTCCCAGACCGGGGCATGAACCCGTGTCCCCTGCATCGGCAGGTGGACTCTCAACCACTGCACCACCAGGGAAGCCCTCATCATGGGCTTTAAAAGAGCTATCACAGTCTATCTTGATCCGTTGCAAACAGTGGTCACTTTTAAGCTGTTTTTTCAGCATTAGATAACTTTCCTATTCCCTTATCTGGGCTGGTGTAGGTGATTAATTCTCAACCATACTAATGAGTAACTGACATGAATATTCTTAGACTCAGGGTAGAACCTGAATGCTGACTGGAGACTAAGAAACCAAGCAGTACACCCTTGGGGCAGTCAACTCAATCCAATAAATATTAACTTACGAATACGTGCTGCGGGAGTTATAGAAGTTCCAGTTGAGTTAGGGCTTGCAACAAAGATTGGCGTTCTGGCATGAAACACATCCCCATGAATTACTCATGATTTCTAGTTTCATTTATTTAAAGAGGAGCAAGAATTTAATGACGAATCAAACAACCCACATAAAGGATCATTCTCAATTTTTATGCCTATCCCCCACCTACCTTTTCAGCTGTTTCTCCACTTTTTTTAAAAAGCATTATTTACCAGCAACTGGCCCTTACTGATTCTAATACATTCGACAGTTTTCTTAGGGATAAACAACTGTATGTATTAAGATATAAGTTTGCCCGTTGTGTCAAAGGTCTAAGTGATGGGTTTAAACAAGAGAGCACTTCATTTCTCCCTCATGGACAGCAGAACATAGTGGTCCAGGGCTAACACAGGATCTCTATAATGTTGAAGACCCAGGCTCTTTCCATCTTAATACTCCATATAGTCTCGAATCACACAGTCATCCCATGGACCACTGCAGCCAGCAGGGAGGGGAAAAAGGAAGCGGAGGGCACTCCCTCTCCCTTGAAGTCATGGCCTGCAAGTTGCATGCAAAGCTTTCACCCACCTCCCACTGGCTGGAATGTAGTCACACGGCCATACCTGGCTCCAAGGGAACCTAGGACATGTAATTCAATTGCTGGTGGCCATCATCGGGCTGAAACTTGAGATTCTACTATCGAAGGAAAGGAAGTCGAGTATTTGGGAACAACCAGTAGACGCTCCCACAACAATACTCCTTTTGATCTCTTATTTCATCAGTTTACATAATTTATAATTAAAATTATGCAATTACAGTAGCAATGACAACGGGCCTTAAGAGATTTGAGAATGAACGCTCTGACTCAGTAAGCACATGACTCAAATGGTGGAAGCGGGGAGGCAAACGTGTTCTCTAAAGGGCCGGAGGGCAAATATCTGGGGCTCTGCTGGCCATACAGTCCGTGTACGCAACTCTGCCATTACGGTTTGAGGGCAGCCACAGACAACGTGCAAATGGAAGAGCGTTCCAACGAAGTTTGATTTATAAAAACGGGCTGTGGGGTGGATTTGGCCTCTGGGCTGCACTGACCTGCTGGGTTCAGGGTGTCATGGGCTTCAGCCATGTGGTTATACAGCAGTGACGGGGATCACTGATTAGCCCAGCAAGCCAACCGGGAACCATTCCAAGAGCTTTTAGTCTAAGGACACCTTTCACTTACTGTGCACGTACCAAGGGCCAGGAACTACATTCGGAGCTTTATGATCCTCTCAACAATCGGACAAGGTGGGTAAAATGCTCCCGTTTTCAGATGAGAAAGCAGACACGACCAAGAAAACCCAGATTTGAACCCAGGTCTTTCCAGCTCCAACCCACCAGCCTCCCAAGCCTGTGGTTAGAAAAACAGTCCTTTTGCCAATAACATGTGAAACGTAAGCACACAATTTCCTGTCACATTGCTGGTGAAGCTGTTGTATGCCAGGTTTGACTTGTCAAGTATTAGAATGAGAAAGGTTTCCTCTGATCTTAAAACAGTCCTTGCCCTCCAAGTTTACCCAGGTTTTAGCAAAAGGCACCTAACTTTCAGATTTGTCCTGGGTAGAGCTGCTAAGGTCTCAAGCTTCAGAACACTGGTATCTAACGGAGGGGGAAAAGTCAAGGTGCCATCGAAGTCACTGAAAACTTTTAGGGTCTTTTCAAAGTTTATCTAAATAAACAAAGATTATACCCCACCCCTCCCACCTCCCACCCCAACTTCTTACCCTAGTGCAGTGGGCTTCACCCACATAAGCACTCCACCCTCCCCAGGTATGGCAGACCATCACACTCTTTCCAGAACCTTCCTGACCAGGCCTCACAACCCTTTGAGAGCTCCAGGCACCATTTCCAGTTTATAGGAGCTGGCAAGAAAGAAAGACGTCATCTGCTATCAAACCTTCAACACTTAGGGAACAAACCGTCTCCCATGTTCCCCTCTGCTGTGCCCCAAAAAGGGATTATCAAGTACTTCCTATATTGTCGCTGCCAACATTTCTCGTATCTTAGTTTACTGAGCAAATCTCTTCTTGTTTCAGCAAGCATGTCGATTAATTCTGGGTTTATAATCTATTGATGTGTATATTCCTTTTATTACGAAATCTACATCTCAAAGTCTTCCTTCATACAAACAAATACGCTTCTAAAAGGAAGTGTTTCAAGTATTACAAAACGGGGAAATTATGACTGTTTAGAATTCACGCTCAGTTTAATTACTTTGGAAGGAAGGTTATCCACCACTCACGTTACAAGCTACTCCAGAAACACTGAGTTAATTTCTTAGAGAAGGGAGCCACGTTTAAACATACATATGACCCCTAATTAGTGAGCCCTGCGTAGAACACTCTCAGTAGTAGACACGAGTAATTCCCAAAAATATAGAAACACATTTGTAATCCCCTCATCTTGTCTGAAGACGAAGTTTATAGGCATAATTTCTATAGGCATAATGTGAAGACGCTCCACTGATAGATGCGCTTGTTTTCTTTTCAAAAATAAAACACTTGCTTAGGGTTCAACGAAAACCCCACCAGGAGATGTCACTTCCGGAGTCACGGGATAATACTGGTGCACAGCCGCTCCCTCTGTTTACAGCTAGCAAAGAGGCTGCATCACGCTGGTAATGACTATGGGACACCCCTTAAGCACTACCACAAGTGGGTGTCTGCCCAGCTCTGGAGGACCAGTCTCCACCCTGGAAACAGAGCAGCCCGTCATAAATCACAGTTATGGGGGAGAGGAGGCATCTGGGGGTCCGGCCTCCCCCTCACCTCTTTCCATATCAGGCACTCACAACTGCAGCCCCCCTCCAAGAGGAAGACTCTGCCGTCCGACGATCCCTCCCCAGATGCTGCTGAAGCCACAGAGCAACACCTTTAATAGCCCTCGGTGGCGTTGTCCCAGTGGGTGACAGTCACGCCCAGGCCAGGCTGATCCTGCAAAAATGAGGCTGTTGGCGGGGTGGGTGGGGGGGCAGTGTGTTCTGGCCTGGAAGGCTCACGGGAGTCTCCTCCCAAGGGTAACACATCTGTCCTCTTGAGCACTGACCGAGCTTGTGTGTGTCTCCCAGGAACAGCCAGGACACTCCCTACCCCACTGTTTCCCAATGTCTGCATCAGGACACTCTGTGACCTAGAGGTATTGCCATGTGTTGCTACATGCAGGTTTATCCCCTCGCCTTTGCCGACTTGGGATCCAGAGGTGGCGGGTACCACGGGTAAGAAAGCAGTTCCTGGTGTGAAGGCACCAGGGGAAAGATATAAGAGAGAGAACGGATGCAGGAGAGGATGAGAGGGAAATCAGAAAAAGTTCAGGTAGAAACGTCCTGCCTGATCATCTCACTCGCAAAACACTGCATGAGATGAGGTTACTCTGGCCAAAAAGCCAGAAGCCAGGACTCCCCCAGGAGGTCGTGTCTATCTTCCTATCCAGAGTTCACTGGTGGTTTCACAAGAATGGCTGAAGAAACATAAACAGAGTTTTAACTCACTTCTGCCTGAAGGTCTTTCCTCTGACTTTGGGCTGGTTCTTATTATACATTCTTACTAAGCTGCCACGAGGCCAACCAGCCCCAGAAACCAACTGAAATCCCTTGACTTTAGCTGAAAGAGAAGTGTGATTACTGAAGACAATTTCTGATTTTCAAAGCAACCTTGCTTTAAACACTGAAAGCTGATGTCCCATTTTTTCAAACACAAAATGGAGGCATTGAATTTCTTTCACCTTAACTCCAACCTATAAATGACCTTCTCTAGAATTGAATCGCTTTTTGTTCCCTTGTCTTAAGTTTAAAACTAGGTGAGTGGGACACTTCATTTTCTGTTTCTTCATACAGATGTATATATTGGATTTGCCTGCTAGCCGTGGTTATTCTCTTGGTAATCACTTTATCTCACTCTGGTGCAGAAAGGGTTTGAGGTCGCTTATAAAAGTACACAGATAACAGGGATAAAATAAACACCTCAGCGAGCAGAGCCTATTAGTCCACAGGATGTATCTGTACAAAATGGTGCACCTTGTCCAGGAGGTGCAGCCCCTCACGAGGGCACAGGGCTTGGGGGTAGAGCCTGGGATGGACGTCAATCCCCCACTGGCTCTCTCAGCTGGATGCCTTGTACACGTCCCCTGCCACCACGGGGGTGGTGGCCCTACAAAGGAACGAGGCTAAAAGGCCTGATGGGAGAGAAAATAGGAAAGCCCAGGGGAAGAAGGGCATACAGAAGTGTATCCAGAGGGTCCCATATACTATCTAGAAGGGAGCTGTAATTTTACCTCCAAATGGCTAAATCAGATTCACGGTGCCCATACGATTAAAACAAACCAATTAGACAAGAGACAACATGTGCCGTGAACTCCCTCCTGTGGGTACTCAGCTCACTGTCGGATGCACTGGGCAGACATCCTTGTTCCCCAGAGAAGGAGTAAATACTTTGACTCAACACACGTCACTGGCATGACACCCATGCTCACTTGGGTTAAATCAATTACAGGAAGGATCAAAACAATGTGAACCAAACACACACCCCTTGTGGCCCTATCCAAACAGACCATCTAGACCAAACCAACCAGGAATGCACCAACTCTGTACACACCCGTGGTTGAGCCCACCATCTAGAGAGTGGATGGACTGCACATACTGAATATCTTCTGTATTATCATATATTCTGTGCTGCTTAAGGAAGTGTATAACTTATGTAAGTATTATTATTAACTATTTTTGAGGACTTACTCTGAGCCATTCACTAAGCTAAATATTTAATGTGGAATACCATATTTAATCTATAGGACAAACCTATAAAGGAAGTATTATTATCCCCATTTTATTGATAACAAAATGAAATTCAGAGAGGCCACCCAGCTAGTCAATGGTGAGGTTGGGATTTGCAGCCAGGATTGGAAACAGCTTTGCATCATTCCACAGACCATGTCTGCAGTCACTCTACAGGATAGTTAAAATAGTTAGGTGTTTATGCCTAAAGACGTGAGCTTCAACTAACTAGGAAGTTATTCTATATAAATAAGTATATTCATCAAGACCCCTGGAGCATTCCTCTGTTAGGAAGAGATGTCACTGGTCTGCAAGTTTTTTTAAAAACAGGAGAAGGAGCCAGATGGTAAGTTTTACCATCAATATCCTTCCAAACAGTGTGATAAAATTTTATAAAAACAAAGAGTAAACATTTTTTTCTCTCTCTAGTAGTTTTATTTATTTATTTATTTTTTCAATTAATTTATTTTTGTCTGCGTTGGGTCTTCGCTGCCGCGTGCGGGCTTCTCTGCGGTGGCTTCTCTTGTTGCGGAGTACGGGCTATAGGTGCGTGGGCTTCAGTAGTTGTGGCTCGCAGGCTCTAGAGCGCAGGCTCAGTAGTTGTGGCACATGGGCTTAGTTGCTCTGCGGCATGTGGGATCTACCCAGACCAGGGCTCGGACCTGTGTCCCCTGCATTGGCAGGTGGTTTCTCAACCACTCGACCACCAGGGAAACCCCCCTCTCTAGTAGTTTTAAAATAAAGCCCCAAAATTCATTGACGTTCTTCAGGAAAAAAGGGGTTCATGTCCTCTCCCCTCAAATCTGTATTCTTTCTCTGCTTGACCAACAGGACATGGTAGAAATGATGCTTGGCCAGTTTCTGGACCCAGGCCTTAGGAAACTACCAGCTCATACTTCATACCCTTTGAGGCAATGATTCCCCTAATGAGAAAAATTAAAGTGGCAAAACCATCTGGAATCATAGAGTAATAGTAATACAGGTGGAAAAATCCAAAGGATAGCATATTTTGTAGGCATTAAAAATGCTCCCCAGGGGACTCCCCTGGCGGTCCAGTGGTTAGGACACCATGCTTCCAATGCAGGGGGCGCAAGTTTGATCCCCGGTTGGGAAACTAAGATCCCACGTGCCACAGGGCATGGTCAGAATAAAATAAAATAAAAAACTAAAATAAAATAAAACAAACTAAACTAAAATAAAAATGCTCCCTAAATGTTTAATGCCACTGGGAAATGCTTATGAGAAGAAAAAGCAGCATACAAAATTGTATGTATCATACATAATTATTGTAACATTGCCAAGAAAATTTGTCCAAAGAAGTACTAGAAGACAAGACATAATAATCCTTTCTTTAGGGTAGTAAGATTACAATTGATCCTGTCTTCTTCTTTTTTTTTTTCCTTGAATTTTATTTTATTTATTTTGATCCTTTCTTCTTTATATTCATTTTTCTCTACACTATTTTTGTTTCCCCCAATGGACAGTCATAACACCTTTTAGTGGGAAAACACCATTGTGTATGAGATTTGACCCTCAGGTGAGCAAGCCTGTGGCCTCACATACCTTCTGTGGGACTCAGATTTCCATAATGAGGAGACACCAAGTGGATCCAGACATGGATTTGCCCACGAAGAGACCAAAGGCTGGGAGTAGGGCAGCCTGCATGAGTGGGCTGTCCCTCTGTCAGGGACAGCTCCTCTTGGCAGCCCTGGGACAGACCTCTCCGTGGCCCACCACACAGCAGCTGCAGCCCTCCTTTGGCTTTGGAAAGCAAAGACACCTTCCTCACATTTTAGGGATGGCAAAGAATTAGTCACCCTGTGTTGATAAAATAGAAATGAGCTTTAACAGGGCTTGATTACCAGAAGTTTGCTGGGGAGCCACAAGGGTTTGGAAAGCACGTTGCTTGTTAACTGGTGATCAAGATATCTCACACTAAACACACTCTCTTGCAACAAGGATAGACTGTGTTATTCTCCATGCTCTTAATCAATTTCAAATATTAGCCCACCTGGATCAAAGTAGGATTTCAAAAGTGGTAAACACTGTCTATGCCTGAGACAGATTTTTCCATGACCATATTAGAGGGTGGAAGAAAAAGAAATCATTCATTCCTTCGACAAACCTTTCCCGAAGGTCTAGTATGCCTTAGGGATACATAAATGAAGAAGATGGAGCACACTTAGAATTAAACACAAACTCTTGCACCAGTCCACGTCACTTGGGTTCTGGGCTGACCCCTGTGGGTTTGCAAGAACCAGTTTTTCCCACATCTTCTGAACCCGGCTTTCACTGACCTCATGTGGGTGGCCTGAAATTGACCACAGTGATGTAATTACACCAGAGAAATCAACCATTGCCAAAGAGCAGAGAGCTGGTTGCTAGACATTTACCAACACACCACTGCCTGCAAGGCCCAATGAGGGGTCCCCATACACCTCCCCCACTCACCTCCAGCCAGCCTCTCCCGTCTCCTTGTGTGCTGACCACACTGACCTTTCTGGGTGTCGAGCCCACCTCCTGCATCGCCACCGTATAACGATACACGTGTCTGTCTGCACAGGCTTACTTATTCACTTCGCCTCTCTGTGCCTATTTCAAAACCAACGGCAGCATGAGGACTCTGCAGGCCTATGAAAGCTGAAATACGCTTGTTTGTGGGAACCCATCATCTCGACCGAACGTCCCGACACACAAAGCTTGAGCTGGGGCGTGCTGGTCAGACTTCTTTGTGAGGCTTTTCTTAGCCTCACTCTATATATGAAAGAAATAGTATTATCAAAGCATAGGCTTCACCCACAAGGTGAAATTAAGGCTATAATCAGGCCAACCTGAATCATTAAAACATCTGGATTAAAGAATATATTTAAATCAATTTCTTTTAAACCTTCCAAGACTATAATTCAGTGCGATTGCTAATGCCATTTCCAAATACTACAGAGGCCACTGTGTTGGTTTTTTTTTAATTTTAATGGAAATACATTTTTTTTAAATTAATTTATTTTTGCCTGCGTTGGGTCCTCGTTGCTGCGCGCGGGCCTTCTTTTTAGTTGCGGTGAGCGGGGGCTACTCTTCATTGCCGTGTGCGGGCCTCTTATTGCGGTGGCCTCTCTCGTCTTGGAGCACCAGCTCTAGGTGCGCAGGCTCTAGAGTGCAGGCTCAGTAGTTGTGGCTCACGGGCCTAGCTGCTCTGCAGCATGTGGGATCTTCCTGAACGAGGGCTCGAACCCGTGTCCCCTGCACTGGCAGGCGGATTCCCAACCACTGCACCACCAGGGAAGCCCCATGGCTACTGTGCTTTTAAAGAGCTTTGGTTCTCTTAAGTACAATAGCCCTTCGTATATCCAGAGCCCAAATATAGGGCAACCTCTCCACTCCAGGGCAGGGCAGAGCAGCCCAGACTGCTGTTACAGAGTTAGTGTTAGAGGCTCAGTGACCTTTTTCAAACTTTTGTATCTTTACTATGTTATATGAGACGTCAAATAACAAGCTTCAGAGAGCCCTGCATTAGCAGCCAACATTTTGCTTCTTAAATGCTAAAACTGCACACTGTCCTTGGGTAACAGTCTCCTAAGTCCAGGTAGCCTGGGGTCCACCCGCTTCAAGGCAGCTGGACTAGACGATGTTTCACCTGTCCCCATCCCCCCGCCACCGCACATCGGGCTACTGAAGACATCCCAGGGCCCACCTGCTGCATCCCAGGTGGGGTCCAAAATGAGGTGGGAGGCGGGATGAGAAACCAAGGGAGCCAGGCCCCTGGCCAGGGGATGATTCTCCTCGTATTTCTTGATCCTGTCTGCCTCCCCGGTCGCGGCCCCTACTTTCTTCCTTCTTCTTTGGCACCCGATGCTTCCTGCTTGGCTTTCTGCCCTCCTTTCCCGGCGTCAGAACAGCATTCTCTCACACCCTCTCCCTCACCTCCTGACCATGACACGGGCGCGGAGTCTTTGGAGGTTCTTACCGAGAGCGTTTATTACTGGCAACAAGATAAACAGCAAGAAGGAGGGCCTCTCCTCCGCCTCCCCCGGCCCCCCAGGCAGCTGTCTTCACGTTCGTCCACTTGGTGAATATGAAACGGTGTGTCGGGGCCACTGGACCACAGCACACGAAGCAGCCAGCCGTGAGGTGCCCTAAGCACGCACCCGGATACCCTAACGGAGCCTCCCGTCATTAGCTTTCCACTGATTAATTTCAGATTTTGCTCACTGCCCGTTACAGAGCAATTTGATTCAGCAAATTCCAAAATGGGACTAAAGTAACAGGAAGAAGCCTGAATGTGGCACTCACCCAGAACCGCCTGCAATCAAGCTTGAAAAACACACTTGGCCAGCAGATTCGAGACTTACAATAATAGTTATTCCTCTTTTAGATGTGGCACCAAAGGACGTGTCCAGCGGCACGTAATCTCAGATGTAGCAAGAGGAAAATTCCCTCTCAAATGTAATATTTTACTTTTAGCCTGGCTCTAAAGGTTCCCCCCGTCTGGGGTGCCCTTTCTAACTTTCTGCACAGATATGGAAACAAACAAACAAATGTATGCAGCAAAGTATACTCCATAGAAAACTACCAGCTGTGGAGAGCTGGGAGTTATCTCATCAGAACAAAAAAGGGGAGGCGGGGTAGCCTACTTCAAAGGAGTGAGAGGGCATTTCCCACTTTCAGCAAGTTATTAGTCTTTGGTAATAATAATTATTATTAGATATGTGTATAGTGTGTGTGTGTGTGTGTGTGTGTGTGTGTGTGTATTTACTTATTTATTTATTCTCCTTCTTGTCTGTTTATCTTGTAACCGGTAAAACATTCTTAGAAAAAAACTTTTGTTTGTTTAGTTTACATCATAAACTACTTGTTCAAAATGTTTATAATTATCCACAGTTAATTATGATTTAATTTAATTGTGGGAATGTTCCATTTCATTAAGGCAACCCTTATGACACGTCTGCCAAGTCTCTCCCTTCAGTCTCTAAAATGATCAGGCCCCCTAGACACTTACTTCAGGTGTTAAAATGGTTTATAAATACTTTCCATTCACAAGTATTTATAAAAGTGCCTATTCTGTGCAAAATTCTATGCAGAGAGTTGGCGGGAATGCCATGATGGAAAGTGAAAAAGAGAAAGTCCTGCTTTCAGAAATGTTCAAATGTCATGAGGGGGATACACACAATACTGGGAGATCACCCATCATCTCAAACCAAGACTGACATCTAAAATTCTCTGAAAGTGTTTTCTCAACTATTTAATGAGTCCATGTCCTAAATCTAGGCACTTGTGTAAATGTCATCTTCAAGCACTTGATTTAATGTCTCATTTTATATAGAAAGTTCTTTCATTATACAATTAAATGTGAACTTAACGTCTCTTTTGATGGATGGGGAAGGAATCTGGAAGAAAATGAAAACTAGAAAACTAAAAAGAAAGGTAGCTTTTAAGGACATGATTACAACTGATTATAGTCAACACACACACACACACACAAACACACCATACAACCATGGCTGAAAAGGAATGCTTATACAAGGACAAAAAAATATTGTGGTATTCCTGTTCCTAGAGAGTTACCAGTTTCCACTTTCTTTGACAATAAAATTGGCAATAACCTCTTGTCCCTTTTTTTCTCTCCCGTTGCGGAGCACAGGCTCCGGACGCGCAGGCTCAGCGGCCATGGCTCACGGGCCCAGCCGCTCCGCGGCACGTGGGATCCTCCCAGACCAGGGCACAAACCCGCGTCCCCTGCATCGGCAGGAGGACTTCTCAACCACTGCGCCACCAGGGAAGCCCCCTCTTGTCCTTTTTTTAAACAACCTTCTTTCTACATCTTCATATCTGAATTTCAATGGCCCTAATTAGAATTCCAATGACACCGATTTATATAAATTTTGTTAACACAGCAATGGGGCTAGCAATGGAAACTTCCAATACGGACAGAAGTTGTGCTCATATTAATAGAAATAACTTCCTGCTTCCTTTCCCATCTCTATCCCCCTTTCTTAGAGCCAGATATTAATAAAACATTAATACAGTTAATGTACTGCATATGGGGGCCCAATGATCACATTTTCAAAGATAAGATCTATGGTAAAAAAAAGTACTGTAATACCAAAACGGGTATATTGGTCTAATTATTAACCTTTAGAAATGTTCAAGTCTTTAAAATGCAAGCAATTTACAAAATGTTTACTAGCTTAGATTTCTAACAACTACCATCTGAAGTTAAAAATCAAACATCAAAAAACTCAAGTAGACTTTACAGGGTGTAGGAAGAAACACTTTTTGGTAATTTCGGGCCGCCACTTCCTCACTCAAGAAAAACACTTATTGGCATATATTTCTACGGGTATATTCAGTTCGTTTCATGTCTCTCTCTTCACGCTAAAGAAAATTCTATTTCCTGGAATTAAGGGACTGCACTCCTTTTTAAATTTTAATTTCAACTACCTTTTAAATTAGTCACAGTAGTTTTTAGAAAGATAACCAGCAAATGAAATAGACTCGAGAAAAAGTAAATGTGGATCATAATTACCTTTTGCCTGATCCAAAGTCCTCACCTTCAGGCATTTCTGCCCTTTGAAAATAATAACAAAGTGGAGAAGGCTGCAGCACTTTTGTGCTACGATAGTTTCTTCTCCACGCTAACAATGACTACCAGGCGGGGAAAACCCCAGTAGTCAAGTTCTTTTCTTTTTGGAGTAAAGCACTCCTCCCCTACCCAGAAAGTAGGTGTTTACAAACTTCCGAAGCCCCGGCCTGCCTTGAATGAAGCTAGGAGCCGGGTTATTATGACTGTCCCCTGCTAAAAATAAATAGGTCACCTCTTACTCCCAGGACCGTGACAGACAGCTGGGGGCAAGCGCTGCTCAGCTGCCCCGCTTGTTCGCGCCAGGCCTGTGAGGAGGTGTCATCACCCAGCTATTAACCTTTACCGGGATGACCTCACCTAAGCCAGCCTACCCTTTCTATTTCCTGCTTTCTCCTGGCATGACAAGGCACCCCCGAAGGGTGGCGAGCTTGAAACTTCAGCCTGAGCTATCAGGTCTCCAACTCACAGGAGGGGCTGGAGGGTGGAGAGCAAAGTGGGCAGGACCGGGAGAGCTGAGAGGTTTGTTTGTTCTGGAAATGCTGAGCCACTCAGCAAAAAGATCCCTTACTCACACAAGAAGGGGGAAAATGCCAACAAACAATTGTGTTAGAAAATCTTCCTTTGGGTCATCTAGATGTCTCCACTCTGAAGTGAGCACACAGATATGAGTCCATGTGTTCCTCTGGGCGACACGGTTTCTTCCGAGGGACTTCCCTCTGTCATCAGCGACCAGCCTGACATTGGAATGTGGCCGAGCTGTGGGCCTCAGATGTTCTGATAGCTTGGCCCGTCATTACGAATGAGTCATCAATCACCAGGTACCCTCAGTCCCTGCAACTTCTAATAGCAGGACGAAAATCGCTTCACTTCTTGCTTTCAAAAACGCTGGACGAAACATTACTGAGATCCCTTTAGGAATATAACCTGAAAACTTTGCAGAAAAACTTGAAATCTTTTTTTTTTTTTCCTGATTGGGAAAGTCAAGTAAGGCTGTAAGCAAGATCTAATTATTAAGAAACAATATACTTTTCTTAGATACATGCACCCCAGTTCATTGCAGTACTATTTACAATAGCCAGGACATGGAAGCAACTTAAATGTCCATCAACAGACGAATGGATAAAGAAGATGTGGTACATATATACAATGGAATATTACTCAGCCATAAAAAAAGAACAAAATAATGCCATTTGCAGCAACTTGGATGGACCTAGAGACTGTCATACTGAGTGAAGTACGTCAGACAAAGACAAACGTCATATGATATTGCTTATATGTGGAATCTTAAAAAATGGTACAAATGAACGTATTTACAAAATAGAAATAGAGTCACAGATGTAGAAAACAAACTTATGGTTACCAAAGGGGAAAGGAGGGGGAAGGAGGGATAAATTGGGAGATTGGGACTGACATATACACACTACTATATATAAAATAGATAACTAATAAGAACCTACTGTATAGTACAGGGAACTCAACTGAATACTCTGTAAAGTAGTATGGGAAAAGAATCTAAAAAAGAGTGGATAGATGTATATGTATAACTGATTCACTTTGCTGTACACCTGAGACTGACAGAACATTCCAAATCAACTATAAAAAATACAAACATTAAAAAAAGAAACAATACACTTTTTTAACATCTTTATTGCAGTATAATTGCTTTACAATGGTGTGTTAGTTTCTGCATTATAACAAAGTGAATCAGCTATACATATACATATATCCCCTTATATCCTCCCTCTTGCGTCTCCCTCCCATTCCACCCCTCTAGGTGGTCACAAAGCACCGAGCTGATCTCCCTGTGCTATGCGGCTGCTTCCCACTAGCTATCGATTTTACATTTGGTAGTGTATATATGTCCATGCCACTCTCTCACTTTGTCCCAGCTTACCCTTCCACTTTTCTTTTTAAAATGTGTGCTCCATTGTCACAAGATTAGTAATAGCTAATCCTAGCAATATCTCTATATTCAATATATACTTTACATTTATATGTGTTAAAGTGATTTCTGGAGCATTAAAAAATTGAGGAGTCATAACAAATATTATCTTTCTCTGAGGCACTGTTAGCTATTTTGTAGCACATGCCTGTCGCAATTCGCGACAACTCTTTAATATTCCACACAAGAGCTAAAGTTCTAGACTTCAAAGTCTAAGAGTAAGTTGCTGCAGATACTCAAACACGTAACTCAAATACTGTTGACCTTGAAAGAAAACAGTCATAAGCAGAGTTCTGAAGATCAGGGTGTGCCCGAGCCTCTCAGAGGATTGGAGCAATGTGCTGTCTTGCTAGAAATTCCAGGCCTAATGGAGTGAAAAGTTGAGACGCTGAAAATATTATCCATGAGAATATTTTACCACCTTTATTTCACTTGACCAACAACAATGCTAATTCTATGATCTAATTCTCAGTTCTAACAATCCTATCCCACTAATTTTACCTTTTTTGTTCTTTTAAGCTTCTCTTATACTACTTCTTGAATATCTGAGTACCGCTGTTGTTGAACTTAGCTGCTGCTGACTACAGACCAGACTACTGTATCCCTGAAACCTGCCTCTCAATTTTAAAGGACAATTAACTGATCGGTGTGAGAGATGAATTACCCATTACTACCATAAAATATTTCCTTTAAAAATACTTCCTTTAGGGCTTCCCTGGTGGCGCAGTGGTTGAGAGTCCGCCTGCCGATGCAGGGGACGCGGGTTTGTGTCCCGGTCAGGGATGATCCCACATGCCACGGAGCGGCTGGGCCCGTGAGCCATGGCCGCTGGGCCTGCGCGTCCGGAGTCTGTGCTCCGCAAGGGGAGAGGCCGCAACAGTGAGAGGCCCGCGTACCGCAAAAAAAAAAAACAAAAAACTTCCTTTAAGCACGTCTTCATGCATTTTAAAATTCCTTGCTCCAACCATAAATTCCCCTTTAGATATGTTTGTGTTAACTTCTGAAATTCCCAAGGACAAGGAGGGAAAACAGGATGGCACAGATCACAAAAGCCAGGTGTAGGACACAGTGGGTGGCTTCCTCGCTCCAGTGACACCTTCGGTCCGGCGGGGGGTTTAGGGTGCCAAGGGTTCCCTCATCGTCCCTGACCGGAAACCCACTGGGCATCCCAAATTTAAGGACTCACGGAATAGAGCCGTGGGAAAGACCCTGAGGGCCACGAAAGCCATCCAAGATTTTCAGACGCTGAAACGGGGGCCCAGCAAAGTTAGGTGACCTGCTGGGGACAGAGCCAGGAACAGCCTCCAGTGCAGGAGCGGAGGGCTCTTTTCATCCCTCCAGCCGAACCGAGAGCAGAACCCACTCGTTCTGGCAAAAGTGCATACGTACGGCCAGACACGTACGCGGTTTACGTTCTCTTACACCCATACTCTTTCAAGCTTTGTATGCATTTAATTTTAGTAGCATACTTTAAGTGAACATTTCTATTTTCTCTTGCAGTTTTAATTAGTATTATGGCCTAAGAAGATAACTGCCATTTCAAAGCTAAATGTCCACTTCTCTTAATGCCCTTTTTCCTCTTCCCACAATCGTCGGCCTAAGAGTTTTGTTTATTTCCATCTCTCCTACGGCAGCGGTGACTGAGGCTCTGGAACTTTCAGAGACAAGACGAGGGACCCTCCCTCTATTGCAGGTTACAGGGCAATATTAGCATGAATGGCTAAGAAATGGGTGGGGTTCGTTAGTGGAGAGAAAATTATTAAGAGGGGTAGGTTAACTCCTTGACCTAACAGAATTCTTGCTGAAGTTAGGCCAGGGTGATCAGCTATTACCTAGGGGATGGTGAGACATGAGGGATTTGGTTAGATATTAAGGGTGATCAAATATCAAGGGCGGAGGATTCTCGATAAACTGACTTGACAAATTTCTTGCTAAAACTGGGTTCCTGAGGGCATACCCAAGGGCAGGGCCTAGGTGGAAATGAGCTCTCAGAGGAGCCTGACTAGTTTGGTCAAAGAGAGAGTCTTTGTCACCTCCTAAGAACAAGGCACATTTTAATTTTTTTTAAACTAGCACCCAGTGTTACAAACTGTATGGCCCCTTCAGAGGGTCACTGTCTGGTATGGCAGCCCCCAGCAGCACCTGGTTATTGAGCACTTAAGATGTGGCTAGTTGGGAATTTTAGGATGGAATAGGAAAAAAGACTGTAAAATATCTCATTACCAATTTTTATATTGATAACATGTTGAAATAATAATATTTGGGACACAATGGTTAAACAAAATGTATTATTAAAATTAATTTCACTTCTTTCTGTTTACTTTTTCTAAACATGGCTGCTAGAAATATACAATTATATATGTAGCCTGCATTCTGTTTCCACTGGCCTGTATAGCTCTAGAGCTTCAATTTTCTACTTTTCTGCCGAAACTGGCCTAAATTTGACATAAAACAGAAGTTCCTTTGAGAGCTCACTGGCTAACACAATCTTACCAATTGTTTCAAAAACATTTCCAGAATCACTTTTAGTCAGAAGGGAAAGGGGTACAAATTACAGAAGGCAATTAACAGGACAGTTAATGGATACCGAGAAGAGTCCATTGAGTATCTTCTCCCTCCATATCTTGGCCTCCGCTTTTCTCCATCCAAAACCCTCTTCCACCCTTGCTTCCCTTTGGCCTCCGAAGACAAGAGCCCATGAGTAATTTCTTCAAGGCCAGGCTGCATCCCAAGTTCTTGATTCCCTTCCCTCCTCTCATATCTGGTTTAAACCACCAGGTATCCCAGCCTGTTCTTGCCAGTTCCTGGCCTCCCAAATTCTACCTTTTCCCTCAGCCCACAAATATATGCAGGCCTTTTCCAGAAACCCCACCACTGACCATACATGTTCTTCTAGTCCCAAACCTCTGTCTGACCTTTACAGCCCAAGGTCCTAACCAGGGGTCTATGTTCAACTCACTCCTCGCCGATTACAGCCTACCTTCTGCCCCTACCATGGCCCTGACAATGCTCTTCAAATGCAGCTGATGTCTACTTTCCATCTAATCTGCCCTGACCTTGTGGGGCCCTACGTGGCTGCCCGCTTCCCTTTATCTTGACACTGTCTCCACCCTGGGCTCCAAGACTCCACTTTCTGTGCCCAGCCCCACTCCTCTCAGCTGTCCTTCTTGGTCTATCTAAGTGTCTCTCTTCAGTCTTAACTGACTCTGCAGTCTTAAGCGTTGGTGACCTCTAAGCGTTGGTGTTTCAGGCCTTCCCAAACCTGAAACAACACAGAGTAGTGGGTCCCAACCTCAGCTACTCTCTACTTCCACTGGTCTGGGATGGGTCATGAACTTGCTTCCAATATGCTGCTCGTGGGCCGGTGTGCGGGGGGACCACTCTTTGAGAGCACAGTCCTGGCGTTCCAACATTGACCACCTTCCTTTTCATGCTATACAATCTCTCTAGGAAATCTCTCTATTCCCAGAATTTTAACTCTGACCTCCACGCCCAAATCTGTATTGCTAGTCACACACTCTCCAGAATTCCAAACCTATACAGACAGTGCCTGACTTACAACTTTTCCACATTATGATGGTGTGAAAGTGATACACATTCAGTAGAAACCGCCCTTGGGATTTTGAATTTTGATCTTTTCCTGGGCAAGATACGGTGCGACACTCTCTCGTGATGCTGGCCAGTGGCAGCGAGCCTCAGCTCCTGGTCAGCCCTGTGATGACAAGAATCAATAATCCACACACTTACGACCACTCTGTACCCAGGCAGCCATTCTGTTCTTCACTTTCAGTACAGTGTTCAATACATTACATGAGATAGTCAACACTTTATTATAAAATAGGCTTCGTGTTAGATGATGCTGCCCGCTTGTAGGCTCACAGAAGTGTTCTGAGCATGTTTAAGGTAGGCTTGGCTAACCTGTGATGTTCAGTAGCGTAGGTGTATTAAATGCATTTTTGACTTAATGACATTTTCAACTTATATTGGGTTTATCGGGATGTAACGCCATTGTAAGTCGAGGTGGCTCTGTATTTCTGTCACCCACTAGCTGTGGTGCACCAGAGCTGCCTCTGACTGAAAACTCTTACCACCTCTTTCCACTCCACGTTCAGTGCTGTGAAGGAGCTAGTCTGCAACCAGCCACAGCATGAAAATTGGCAAATGCTACAAGTCAGCTGCTATCCCGTACTCACCCCGAGCCAGCTGTTAAAAATGTACCCATACAACACTGAATACTAAACATCTTAACCTGTGTTAAATTAATTAAATAGGGAGGGCATTAGATGGAGGTGGTTCTAATTCCTTCGAAGCCAACATAAGCAAACCAAAACCTAAGCCTACAAATGCCTCAAGGTTCAGAAACCAAAACATAAGGACAACCAACCACAAGCATCCAACCAGGGTTTCCCAAATAAGGGCAACTGCTCGGGCTACAGCCAATCAGATGAGTTCCTTGCTTTGCTTCCCCATCTTCTCTATTAAAGTCTCATCCCGGACATCCCTGGTGGCACAGTGGTTAAGAATCCACCTGCCAATGCAGGGGACATGGGATTGAGCCCCGGTCCGGGAAGATCCCACATGCCACGGAGCAACTAAGCCCGTGTGCCACAATTACTGAGTCTGTGCTCTAGAGCCTGCGAGCCACAACTACTGAGCCCACGTGCCACAACTACTGAAGCCCATGTGCCTAGAGCCCGTGCTCTGCAACAACAGAAGCCACCACAATGAGAAGCCCACGCACCGCAACAAAGAGTAGCCCCCGCTCGCCGCAGCTAGAGAAAGCCCGGGCGCAGCAACGAAGACCCAATGCAGCCAAAAATAAATTTAAAAAAATAAATAAATAAAAAAGTCTCGTCCCCAGCTCCTGTCAATGGAGCATCCTGACCACTTCTGGTTGGTGCCACAAAAAATCAAATTTGATTTGATTTTTCAATCAAAAAATTGATTTTTGCTCAAATAAACTCTTAAAATTTTTAATATGCCTCAGTTTCTCTTTTAATACTTGGAAGTCCCAAAAGCATCTCCAAAAACGAGCCCAAAGAGGATCCACCAACTCTCAGTAACCTGCTCTCCCTTATCCTTTCCTATTTCTTCCCTTCATTTTCTTTCTTTGGAAAAATAATTCTCCATATCATTCTCAATCCCATTTTTCTGAAGCAATTTCTTCAATGAATTTAGCAACATCTCAATGTATCTTCACTACTTGCTGACATGTCAGCTATGGGAACTCCTCCCTCCTTCCCACTAGGAGATACGCAGGGACCTTCTCTTCTTGTTCATTATTGTTTCCCAACAATACTACAAAGCATGGTAGAGCCAGCTCCTAGAACAGCACACACCATATTATTTTAGGGTGATACTAGTAGTCAATATTAGTTACATCAGTAAAGTGAAAAAAGGTTCCAAATGGCCAACTGAGGCAAAAACATGGGAATTATATTCGTTCTTCCCTCTCGCTCACCAGCCAGAAGATTCTCACCAAGTGCCATCAACCCTAACACCCTGAGCTGTACTTGTAACCACCCTTGAGACTGTGCCTTCTGTGATTACTGCCTTCAATCAGTCCATCATCACCTGTTGCCTGGGCTAGGGGCCACCAAATACTTGTGATAAAGCACCCCTAGCACGACACACTGCCCAAACACACTGTGCGTTTATACATTATATGCACATATATTTTCAATGTACAAATATGACCTGTAAATACTGTATGTGCTTCAGAAATCATATGCAAAATAAAAACATGCAGAGATAAAATAAATGTAAGCATTCTTTGTAATTGCAAAAAAACCAAAACAATCCCATCAACAAGGGATTAATTAAATTATGGTGCCATGAAACCTATGCTAAAAAGGATGAGATTATTATGAAAATCTTTCCATAATATGGTCAACTTTAAAGAGAGACTAGAAAACAAAATGTATAATATCCCATTGATGTAAAAATATACATTTACATATTGATGAAAATACCTCAACAAAGATATGGATGAAGAAAGGGAAACCAGGAGGACAAGGGGAAGGGGGGAGGGGAGGGAGAGGAGAGAAAGGAAAAGTGTTTCAAAGGACCTACACTGAGGTATTGATTGTGGTTTTCTTTTCTGGCTTAAGAAAACAATGAATAGTTTCTATTTTATTATTTTTGCCTGTCTGTATTTTCAATTTTTCAGCAACAAACACAAATTGCTCTTTTGGTACGCAAAGAAAATGTTCTTAAAATATGAAAAAGAAAAAAGGTTACTTTTAAATGGAAGGGGAAAATTTTTTCTGGGGTTTCCTGTCACTAAAGGAAAAAAAAATCTCTATTCTTTCATTTGGGTCTTCAGGATTTTTCCCTCAAACCAGACCAGGAAGAGCTCCTACCTTCAACAAGGATTTGACCACTCAGAAAAAAACGTGTTGGTTGAAAGAATGAGAGAAAGAAACCAGAAGCAAGCCCTCCCTCCACCCACTGACTCGAGAGGATAAGAATTCCCCTTCTCCACTTCTTTCACATCCCACTGAAGACTTCCGGCGTTGCCAATACACAATTTGTTTCCCATGAAAATTCAGAGTATATACTATGCACTTTGCAGAAGTGGAATAAGGGTATAAATTAGTATCAAAGCCAGTGTATTTCTGGAGCAAAGTG
This sequence comes from Aethalodelphis obliquidens, assembly GCF_003676395.1. Taxonomy (NCBI): domain Eukaryota; kingdom Metazoa; phylum Chordata; class Mammalia; order Artiodactyla; family Delphinidae; genus Aethalodelphis; species Aethalodelphis obliquidens. The sequence goes on from NW_020837973.1 coordinate 13,964,757, forward strand.
GAAAAGGACATCTTTTTTTCCTTAGATTAAAAAGAAATAAAAGGTTCAAATGATTATATATGTAAATGATGTGAATGATGCCATTCGGTAGTGACAATGTGATGAATAATCATGATGTGCTACACTGAGAGAGATGGTCCCTCTCTCTTGCTTTCTGGTTGGTGGAATCATATTGAGACTTGTCCTAGATTGGTGGCTTTCCAAGCAATAAAAACTTATTTTTCCTAAATGCTATGTTATGACAAACCTCAGTATATAAAAGACACAACAACCCAAAAGACTTATTCAGGTTTAAATGGGAGCAGGGCACTGAGAAGTGGCCTCAGTCCTGCACAAAGGCAGCCCTTGAATCGGATCCTTGGAAACCCAGAGCTGCACAAGTTACAGTTGGAAAACTGTGACCGGGATCATCTGGATGGCTAGGAAGAAAAAGTGGGAAATTTTTTTCTCAGTCTCTTCTCTAATAATTAGAACAGAAGCAACCCAGTTATTCTCTTTATCCTTTTACCTTTTTTAAGCTTAGAGTTACGAAGTGTTTTCCTCAAATTTCTTTTCATCCAAACATAGCCGGCACTCTACAACCGATGCACAGAGCTTCTGAAGTCCCATCCTCTAGCTTTCTGGTCAACCTTCTCCTTCCTTTTGCTGGAGGTACCACTGTAGACACCCTACTTCCCAGCCTGCGACAGTCCCCAGTTTCACCTCTTGTCCTGGTATTCTTAATAACAGACCCCTTTCACTCTCATCAGTATACCTGTTTAGGTCATCAATTGTAAGATAACCCAATATATTACCATGTTTTTCCCCCTATTTGTCAGAACTTCCATTTTGCTAATGTGAGCTAGATTGTTGTTTTGATTATCACATAATTTGTTATGGTCTCAGCAGGGAGCCCCAACTGGAGCCAGATTTGTGCCACAGACCATTCAGTTTCGCCAGGGAGTGCCTCTCACACCCTTCCAGTCCGGTCCATGCTGTACCCGTTGTCTGACCTGTCGTCTTGGGTCGAACCGTGTCCCTTCCTAAAGTAGATATTGTTGGAGCGAAGCTGTCTGGAAAGTGTGGTTTGGACACTTGTGGGTGCAGGTGCCCCAAGGATGCTGAAGAAGCCAGCATCCAGGAGTGGAAAGATCAAAATATGGGAGAAGAGTCAGCAAACGTCCAAAGGGGAGGAGGGGGGAAAGGAGTGGAGAGAAACTGGGGGGCAGGGAGGCTGGCAGGGAGCACCATGAAAGACTCAACAGCTTCCAAGAGGTGGACCCTGTACCAGCTGCGTCTTTGTCATGCTGATCTCTGTGGCGTATATTTGCTGTCCTAACATTTAAATAAAATATTTTTCTTTATTGAAGTCGAGTTGATTTACAATGTTGTGTTACTTTCAGGTGTACGGCAAAGTGATTCAGTTATACATATACGTGACAAGAAGATTGAATACAGTTCCCTGTGCTATACAGTAGGTCCTTGTTTCGCAGCGGGAAGGGGCACAGGAGTAGCCTCGGGAAACCAGGAGAGGAAGAAGAGGCTGTCGGGCAACTGTTTAAGGAAGCGAGGAGAAAAGGACTCCAGGAAACCCGCAGGTGCCGGGACCTCCTGAGTCACACCAGCGTGCATCACTGGCCTGGTTTGCGTGTGTGTGTCCTGTGTTTACCAAGACCCATTTCACTGCGCTGAACAGGGTCTCTACAAACTCTTGTCTGTGACCCCCTCTCTGAGGACCTGTTGGTCACCAGGGACTAGTTTCATTCCCACTTAACTGCCTCATGGCTTCTCTCCTTAGAAAACTATGGATGCGCTTCTGTATCAAGAGGGGTTCTTTCTCTCTTCTCCCTCCCATCTTTCCCAAACCCCTCCCCCCTCCCCCCCCCCAAAAAAAAGGTCTACAAAACTGCAGGAGTAGAGAGACTGGTAGAAATCAAATTCCCAACGGTGCCAAACGTCACTATTGGTTCAAGCTTCCCTCCACAGAATAATCCTGAAGAAGAAGAATCTTGTTTCTGAATAATCTTGCTTGCTTGGTTATTGAAAGCTCTCTTTTAAGGTTCTATGTGTACTTCAGGGGTGAAGGTCCTTGACAGAGAATCTTTGGTTCCAAGAAAGTCAGAACAAATAGCCACAGGAGAGAAAGAACTCCGGCAGGTCCCACTGCTCTCAGTGAGCAGAAAGAAATGGAACATTTCTAAGGCCACAATTCATAGAGACAGAGGTCTCTGTGTCCGGTAGAGACGGGAGTGGCTCCAACAAGAGCGGCACACAGCTCAAACCAAACCTTATCTCTTGCACTTAAAACTACAATGCAAAACAGAGGGCAATTGCAACTTATGTTTAAGGATTACACAATACTTTCGTTATCTGTTAATCTTCCTTATCAGGTGTTGCTTACGTCAGTATTAAAAAGTATTTTTCATTCCTTAAATAGCACCTGATAAAATGCTTCTTGGCTATACATTTACCCAGGATTTTGTGGAGAAGCCAAACTGACATGGAGACTGTCCAGCTCCACAGCCTCGTAATAGTTAATCATTATTAGCTTTGAGGGTACCAGAAAGCCTCTTTCCAGTCCCATTTGGCCATGCATCACCTGACACCCTTGTGGCCTTGGCTGGATGAGTTCCACCTGCTGACCCGGCCTTGGGTAGGGATGAGAGATCTCAGACACTGAAAGGGCCGCCCCCTCCCAGGCAACGGTGTTTCCGGGAAAGTGCTCCAGAGCTTGCTAATATCCGACAGCCTCCAGGCATTTCTGAAAAGGAACCAGCCTCTTTAGAAGCATTTGCTACGGGAAAAGCTGGGCGTCTGCTGGCCTGGATCGGTGGGAAAGAAGAAAGCCTTCACTTCAGAGACCTGTAACTGCTTCTTGCAGCCGGGCAGCTGCCTCCAGTGGCGTGGTGGGCCAGCATCTCCATACCGCCTCGACCACTGTCTGACTGTCTGATAATAAACCCAGCCTCTCAGAAACATGGTGTGTCTCCCGCAGGCCACCTCAAGGTTCCAAATAAGATACAGGTAGCAATCTGAAGGTGACCATGAGTGAGTTCATTTCTAGCAGGCATGAGTAAAACCCTTTCAATGACTAGCAAAAAGCAATGAGTTTTCTCCAAAATTTATAAGCAGCTCAATAACAAAAAAACAAACAACCCAATCCAAAAATGGGCAGAAGACTTAAAGAGACATTTCTCCAAAGAGGATATACAGATTGCCAACAAACACATGAAAGAATGATCAACATCATTAATCATTAGAGAAATGCAAATCAAAACTACAATGAGATAGCATCTCACACCAGTCAGAATGGCCATCATCAAAAAATCTAGAAACAATAAATGCTGGAGAGGGTGTGGAGAAAAGGGAACACTCTTGCACTGCTGGTGGGAATGTGAATTGGTACGGCCACTATGGAGAACAGTATGGAGGTTCCTTAAAAAACTACAAATAGAACTACCATATGACCCAGCAATCCCACTACTGGGCATATACCCTGAGAAAACCATAATTCAAAAAGAGTCATGTACCAAAATGTTCTTTGCAGCTCTATTTACAACAGCCCGGAGATGGAAACAACCTAAGTGTCCATCATCGGATGAATGGATAAAGAAGATGTGGCACATATATACAATGGAATATTACTCAGCCATAAAAAGAAATGAAGTTGAGCTATTTGTAATGAGGTGGATGGACATAGAGTCTGTCATACAGAGTGAAGTAAGTCAGAAAGAGAAAGACAAATACCGTATGCTAACACATATATATGGAATTTAAGGGAAAAAAATGTCATGAAGAACCTAGGGGTAAGACAGGAATAAAGACACAGACCTACTAGAGAACGGACTTGAGGATATGGGGAGGGGGAAGGGTGAGCTGTGACAAAGCGAGAGAGAGGCATGGACATATATACACTACCAAACGTAAGGTAGATAGCTAGTGGGAAGCAGCCGCATAGCACAGGGAGATCAGCTCGGTGCTTTGTGACCGCCTGGAGGGGTGGGATAAGGAGGGTGGGAGGGAGACGCAAGAGGGAGGGGATATGGGGACATATGTATATGTATAGCTGATTCACTTTGTTATAAAGCAGAAACTAACACACCATTGTAAAGCAATTATACTCCAATAAAGAATTAAAAAAAAAAAAAACAGAGTGAAACAAATCTGAAATGTGACCCCTGGAGAGCCTTAGTCGAGAAACCGGGCACTGAGACGGGGTTAACCTGTGACCTCCTGCCTCCCCAATAACCCCTCAAGAGGGGTTTCCTCGGGCACCCAGCACCTCTCTCCTATAAGCTTAACAATCTTGTCTTCTCGTAATAACCTTTTTATTTGGCAATGATTTGAGATTTACAGAAGAGTTACAAAGACAGTACACAGAGCTCCTGTATACCCCTCACTTAGTTTCCCCCAGGGTTAACATCTTTCGTTACCACGGCACATCTGTCAAAACTAATAGCCAACATTGGTAGATTACTATGAACTAAACTCCAGACTTTGTAGTTACTTTCACTAACGTCCTTTTTCTCTTCCAGGATCCCATCCGGGGCATCGTGGTGCTTTCAGTCGTGACACCTCCCTAGTCTCCGTGGTCTGTGAGAGTTGCTCCCTCTCCCCTTGGTTTCCTACCTTCACAGTTTTGAGGCGTATTCTGTAGATATCGGTATTTTATAGAATGCCCTCCGTTTGGATTTGATATTTTTCTCACGATTAGACTGAGGTTACAGGTTTGGGGGAAGACAACCATGGAGGAGAATGGCCCTTCTCATCACACCCAGGGTTCCCTGAGATCCACGTGGCTCCTCCCTGGTGATGGTCACTTGATGACTTGGATTCCTAGTGTTGGCCAGGTTTCTCCATGGCAAAGTTATTCCTTTTCCCTTTCCATACTCTAGTCTTTGAAAGCAAATCTAAGTCCAACCCTCATTCTGGGCAGGGCGGAGGGCGGGGGGAAATGGTGGTGCCCAGGGACACAGGTCCACCTGCTGAATGCAGGGGTTGCAACTTATATTACTCAGAATTCTTCTGTCAGGAAGCCTTGTCTCTCCTCCTTCCCTCAGTGACTTACCTATTCAATCATTTACATCAATAAGGACTTCTGTGGGCTCGTAAGGACTTAGGCTTTGGGTTATAATCCAGTGCTGTATGATTGATTTTGTTGCCCAGATTGTTCCAGCCACTAACTCTGCCCACCCTGCCCTCTTCCACGACCCCTCCTCCAGCCCCCTAAGACCCCTGGAGAGGCCACCTCTCTGCTGCACCTGGCTGGCTCCACTCTCCAGCCGACCTCGGGGTGAACCACAGTGTGCCCAGGCCCCAAGATCACCTCGCTTCCTTTCCACCTGGTGTCAGCACCTGCCACGGGGCGACACCAGGACTAACCTGGAAGTCAGAGGCGGGCTGACGTGGGAGCAAAGGCCTGTGCTCCACCCGCATGCGTCCGGTTCCAGGGACACGGGAGAGACGGGGCGCTGCGTGTGCCCCGCCCCTTGGGGTGCCACAGGCCGTGAGCGGTGTCCAAGGAGGTGAGCCGTCTGCACACCAGTGTGTTCTTACGAAAGCATGACCACCTGCCATCTTTTTCCTTACTCTGATAAAATTTCCAGGTTTGAAACCAAGTTCCAATTTCCTTTCCATGTGTGCCATGCGTCCTGCCGTTTCATGTTTCCTTCCTGTTCTGAGCACAGAGGAAGCGCACAGTTTAAAAATGGAAACGAGACTTGGCTACTTCACCTGCACCCACTTTTAGCATCAAACCATGGCAATGTCATACACACAGTTCATCATAAGTTTTCACGGTGGATTCACGCCGCCAGACGCCGCTTTCGGTCTGCTTATTTATAACCAATGGGAATTTTTATATCAAACTTGACTTTACATTTTTTAATTGAAATTATAAGCTGTACTGAAAACTGGAGAGGGCCGTGACAGTTGAAGACCCCCCTCCCCCCGATCCAGCTTCTGTGCTCATCGTGAGCAGTAAAAATTTAAACACTGCCTCATTCCAAAGTCAGTGAAGAACAAGGGACAGGCTGTGTCAGGAGCTGTAACAGAGGCCAGGAAACAACACGTGTGTCCCTACCAGCTGCAGACAGGTGTGCGGGAGGGGACACCATGCTTACACGTGTCTCCCAGAGTGAGCGGGTCCCCTTCTCTTCCCATCAAAGTGCCACTGCTTTCATGGAAGGGGGTCACAGTGCGCCTCCCCCACAACGAGAAACAGCTGTTCCCAGGGTCTTTCCAATGACATGGAATTACAAACTCTAAAGGCAAAACCGAGGCGCCTCTTGGGGGTGTCGCCCTGAGAAGTAGGCTTCATTGGATGCGTGTCCGCAGGCCCCCGAACGGGCAGGTTCCTTTAACACATACTTTGCTTCGTTTTGCTTGAAATTATCCCTCCAAAAGAGGATGTGGTCACATGTTTGTGATCTTACCAAATCTGTCACAGACCAGGACTGTGCATTCAATTTAAACATTTTGAATAGCAAAGTACTAGGAGAGGAAGAATGGCTGAAGTGACATCACTCAGTGCTGGTGTGGGAAGCTTTCAGATGTCATAGAGTTTACCTGATAGGATGGGTAAAAAATAATAACAATACTAATTAAAGAGAAAGACATGTACATGTATCACAGATTCCTTCATTATTTGTGGGTGTGGGCTAGGCTATTATAAAATAAGCTTTGCCCAAATTTCTTCCAGAAGTACTGTACTCAGCGGTCGTGTGATAAAGATGGAACCACGTGGTTTTCCAGAGGTGGAGGTGTGGATGGGGAATTGGGCGAAGGCGGTCAAAAGGTACAAACTCCTTTTGTTATAAAGGTAAGTTAAGTCCTGGAGATGTAACGTACAGCGTGGTGACTACAGGTAATTATACTGTGTTGTATATTTGAAAGTTGCTAAGAAAGTAAATCTTAAAAATTCTCATCACAAGAAAACAAAACTGTAGCTGTACGGTAGTGGATGTTAACTATTACGGTGATCGTTTTGCAATATGTACATGTATTGAATCGTTACCTTATGCACCTGAATACAAAGTTATATGTCAGTTATGTCTCAATAAAACAGGGGGGAGGGGATAAAAATTGAGGGAAAAAAGATTGACTGAAATAGCTGTTTACAGCTTGGATCAATTTCCAGTGACTTTACTATCTAAAGTCCTCTATCACAACTTAGGAATGAAATAACTTGTTCTGGAAAATGTGTTAGGGTCAAAAAGTGGCCCTAACTTTAATAAAACTGACATGAAGGGAGAACAGGGAAAGCAGCATTTTAAAACTAATATGTGGGTTTCCCTGGTGGCGCAGTGGTTGAGAGTCCGCCTGCCGATGCAGGGGACACGGGTTTGTGCCCCGGTCCGGGAAGATCCCACATGCCGCGGAGCGGCGGGGCCCGTGAACCATGGCCGCTGAGCCTGCGCGTCCTGGAGCCTGTGCTCCACAACGGGAGAGGCCACAACAGTGAGAGGCCCGCATACCACAAAAAAAACAGAAACAAAAACAAAACTAATATGTTACGCAAATAAGTTGTGATTTTATATCTATCGACATGGTGCGCTAACAGTGATTGTACAGTGGTTACAATTAGTACGAGTAGAAAACTGGACCCTCTATATTTACGTTCCCCGCAGCCGATACATTCAAGGTGGGCGAAAGCTCTTCCTGGATCTTGGCAATGGGAAGGAGGGCCCTCACCACACATTCAAGGTTCCCTTACATCGGGTATGAATTGTATTCTGAGTGAAAGGAGAAATCATCAAAATAGTTAGTCCTGGCTGCTCGGTAGAGACCAGCTCTTCGGGGCCAAGAGGAAAAGCATGGGGGTCAGTTAGGGGTTCAGATCTGGCCCAGGTCCAAGGGGATGGTGACAGAGTGAGGGCTGGAGGGTCTAGGCCACATTCTGCAAATGGAGCCGAGCAGGTTGACTGATGAACTAAACGTGTGGAATAGGGACAAGGTGAAATCACACACGGCTTCGATCTGCTTACCTGAACACCACCGTCCTTAAAAGCAAATTTTTGAATAACAGCTGACGGCCTGGGATACCTGACATATTAAAACACGTTGGAGGACTTTTCTGCAAGATGGACCCACACTAAATATTTTCAAATTTGTGGGCCATATGGTCTCCATTACAGCTAATCAACTCCACTGCTGCAGCTCAGACAATATGTAAAGGAATGAATGTGGGCCATGGGCGGCCACCCTCTGTATTTTATACACACACACACTCCACCAATTATAAAAGAACATGTGCTATTCGTAACTGATTAAAGAAAACCATGGGGAAGGGATTATGTACCCCAATATTTACAGCGATTCTCTCTATGGTTTTTATTTTCTTTTGTGTGTTTTAAGTATTTTCAAAAATTCCCCCACATATGTATTCCTGTCGTAACCAGATAAAATCTACCCCCCAAAAGTGTGAAATTCTATCTTTAAAAATCTACAAAGAAAAACAAAGCCAGGTGTTCTGGTGTCCTGTCATTGATCATACTTTCAAAGGGAGATTTTTTTTTAATATAAAAAGACTTTGAAAAAGGTCATCAGTAAATAAATTCTAAATCGGCAGTTGAAAAGAAAATAACCCATCATGCTTCCCAGAACTGGAGAGAGTCCATGTGAGGAAGGGGGAAGGCTGTTTTTCGCTACATTGGCTGAGTCTGTGGAAAAGACTGCATCTTGAATTAGCAGCTTGACTGCCGGCAGTCCAGGTAAATACTGTGTTGCTACAACCGAAATCATCCTGCCATGTGGGTCACCCTGTCATATAATTAGCCTCTTATCATATCAGGGGCAAATCAAAGCAGCAGCAGTTGCTGTTCATGTGGTAACTGAGCAAACCAGCAACACTCTCTTCCTGGATCCACATCCGATTTGACAGTATCACCATCCCACCGAAGACACCAGAAGGGGTGTTTTGCCGCATTTTTCATAGCAAGTGGAACCTGAGAGCACATGGAACATCTTAAGGACTTCCCAGCTGTCTCCGCTACTTTGATTCTTTGCATGTCCTTCACTGCATCACTGTGCACATTAGTCCACCAGCTGGGGAACTGGGTGGAGGGTGAAATTTCACCGTAAGGGTCCTGTGGTTCCTGGATATCGCCCTCAGGCTCTCCCATTCACCTTATCCGGCACATGGTCAGGTTCATTGTCTCCGATCACCTGATCCCGTCCTCCCGCCCCAGAAGGTCTGCCCCCTCCTCCTTCACCCCCTTCCCAGATGTTTATCCAGACAAACATGTTGCAGCTCATCTCCATCCCCCGGTCCATTTCAGGAAACCCACCCTGGCCATCGTCCTCTCCTCTGTTGCCAAATGTTATTTACTTCTCAATGCGACTCTAAGTCCTTGCCTAAGCAGTAAACTGCCGAAGGGCCGTCTCTGGTGTCCTGGCCTCTCACGGTGCTGGGCACACTGCATGCTCCGAGGCGCAGTTCTGCCAAGTGACCCCTGCAGACAGCCTGCCTGGGTTCTGATGCTCACCCACCAGCTGGGTGAGCTCGAGCAAGTGACTTAACCTCTCTGTTTCCTCGTCTGTGAAATGGGGATAACAGCACTTCGTAACAGCTGCTGTGAAGACTTAAGGCACATGTAAATGTTGTAAGTGGATTAGATTAAGTATATAAGATTTGAGAATGAGAATGTCATCATAGGCAAAACACCGAGGACAGAGCAGGCATTTTGACTGTCTTACTTATGTGTTGGCTTAAAAAGAACACACGAGACAGAGGTTCAGTCTCACGCTTTCCATGCTGCTCTCTCCAATCACAACTATCTTTCCTTTCTCTAACGTTCAGCAGAATATCAATGTAAGGAATGAATGAAACTATGTTTTTGATTTCCTGTTCTTTCACTTTTGATCCTTCACTACCGCTGGCCAGTTCACCTCTTGATGAAAGATAATAATAACTGCACCAAGGATTGCTTACTCTGTACCAAGTGCTTTATGTTAATTATTTCATGTAATCCTTGAAACATCCTGGGGAAGGTGTTGTTCTAATCCCCTTTCACAGATGAAGAGACAGATTGAGAAGCAAAGCATCTTGCCCAAGGCCACTGACGAGACTTGGAAATGGCTGAGCCAGGGCTGTTTTTCTTCTGAATCACCCATTGCTCATAGCACTGTTCTGGACTCATCACAGGTGCTTATTGATTACATAGTTTGGCTAAATGACTGATTCATTGAAAAACTGTCTATTGATGGCCATTGTAGGCCAGACTTGGGGAGGGCAAAGATTAGAGATGTTTCCTCTGTTATCACCGAGTTTAAGTCTCGGTGACTTTGTCTGTGGGGAACACAGACACACCAAGGAGCAATTACAAAGCAACGTGATGGGCCCTGTTAGGACAGGGCAAATACAGAACGACACGGAGAGGCGCACTACCAGCACAGGAGACAGGCATGGGGTCTGCGGCGAGTAGAAAAGGCTTCCCCGAGGTGACGTTTTAGTGATGCTGAAGGATGGGTTGCGATTGAGATGGGGGATTCCAGGTGGAAACAAGACAACTCACTGCTCGGCTGGGGACCGAGAAGGGGGCGTGGCTAGAGAGGACTGCAGGGGGAACGAGGTCCCCCAAGCATTAAACAGGATTTCTTTCAACAAATTAGGCAGTGGACAGCCTGAATCGGGACTCTCCTATAGCCCACGCAGCCAGCAAACTGATTACAAAGGTTTGTACTCCTCCTCCAACTGCAAGGTTCCTTTACACCAGAGGAAGTGGCACCCTTAAGACAGCATCAGCGAACCATTGGCTCTTCCAGGGCTCTGCTGCCCTGTTAAAGTCCTTAACTGCTGGGATGAAGGGGATGGACCACGTCCTCCTTGGCCTTAGAAACCTTCCTTTAAAAACAGTCACAGGACGGCAGACACTGAGATCAAACGATGTGTCCTGATATCCAGTGGAGACCCGGTGACACTGAATATCAGTAGCTTGTCTGTCATTCAAGCCTGTGGGTATCAGGGTGGTGATGCAGTTTTCGAGGGCATCAGAGGTTTCATCTCAATTCACTCATCGGTGTTCAAAAAGTTTTTCTTTTTCATTTTTTTTTCTTTTTGTTTTCTCACACTGGGTCTCCATGCAGACAACAAAGGGAAAGACTAAAGCAATTACCTAGATGCCACTTTTTAGCATTTTTACCAAGCGTGCCTGTATTATCTGCATATTTCTGAAGAAACTTCTATAAATTACCTGAACAAGAAGATAACAGCATGAATTCTTTGCCTGAAGTTATAAGGCAGAAAATTCTCCTTCAGAGGAAAGGTCCTGGCAGCCAAAAGGAGTGACACATTTTCTCTACACCCACTAATTTACAATAATGAACATTTTATCAACAACAGTGAAGAACCCAAGCATTAGAGTATGTTCCGAGTAGCTGAGACCCTGACTACGTGTGAGAACTGTATTGTCCACACATACTCTACGACACGACACATGAGGTCCCCACTGGTCTGAGGTCGTGTGAAGGACCGCTCCCCGAGGTCATCGTGCAGGGTGCAGAGTGCCCCATGCCTGCCCAGCCCCGCTGGAGAGCGCAGACGTACAGAGTGGATGGAGAGGAGAGACTGCCCTGCGGATTTCAGCCAACCTTATCAAGGCCAAGGCAATCATGTGATAATGTGTGAATGAATCAGAAGGGGTGGCCCGGGGATTTCTGCACTCCCAGCAACATTCACACTTCGTTTCCAGCCAGCTCTCATTTTCCTCTGCTGAGCGTTTACTAGCCGCTTTTCACATGACACTCAGAACCCCCATCTTACTAATTTGCTCAGAGTAGAAGTCCCGTCAGAATTAGACTCTGTACCAGGGATTGCTGCATCGCTAAAATATCCCTGCTAAACTCCCGAAAAGGCAATGTCTTCTGCTACCACTTTTCTTCTGGAAATGATGGCCTCAGGTCACTTATTCCCTCGTCAAACATTTTTAGTGAGCACTTATTAAGTGCCAGGCACTGTGCTAGGCCCTGGGGTCACAGGGGTAGATCCAGGAGACGTGGTCTCTGTTTTACGGAGCTCCCAGGGTGGTACAGAAGCTGGATATGAAACAAGTGAAGACACAGACCAACATACAAAGGCCCATTTGGTTAAGAGCTAAGAGAAGCTGGGTTCTAATGAGGAAGGTTTAAACCAAACCACCTATATTGCTTCTCCTCCGCCCCCCGCTACAAATGTGCACAAGTACGTTTTCAGTTGGCGTCAGTCCTTAGGAGAGCTGAGTGCTCGCTTGATTTCAGCGGTGACAAGTGCAGGAAGCCCCGTCCACAGGGTGGGAGCTGTAGGTTTGGGATGCAGGCTGCATCGGGCTTGTGGAAGAGCTGTCTGCCACGTGTCAGTGCCTCACCTAAAATCGCACAGGAGCACACGAGAGCTTTCTGAGTCCTTTTGTCTCCTTTGCAGCCCACCTCCCATGCCCACCCATTTCACGTCTCTTGCTCGACTGCACCAGCCAAATGCTGGGACTGATGACAATTTTCTGACGAGCTTTCGCCAGCGAAGAAGCCTGCCTTGAAATCCACGCGCCCTCTTGTTCATTCCCAGGGAGAAGCTCTCACAAAATGCCCCGAAGCTGGACAATGTTGATAAAACCCAAACTCACTCCTTTATGCCTTCAAGCAACAAGAGTCCGACTGCCCACAGTGGCAACGAGAGCGGCAAGGATTGTGAGTAAGTCAACGTAAGAGGATCACCTCACAAAACATGAAAACGCCAACCTGGTCCACCCCCGGGGCCCAGACGTGCCAGCACTTCGACAGACTTTAACCCCCTCCCAAGGCACCACCAAGACACACAGGGCTCCCGTTTCACGTCCTCAGCACTCTGACATTTATCCCCTCATCCCAACTCGACAGGAGACACTCACGGCACAGATGTGTCAAAGCCGGCTGGATGGAAAACCACGGCTCGTCCAGGGGCTGGCTGCCAAAGTCCGCAGATCAGTGTGCCCTGCTGACGGTGCCAACGCCAAAGCACGCCTGAGACCGTGCAGGTCCTGACAGATGAAAGCTAGCACTGGAATGCTTTATCGCTGATGGGCTTCCACGTTCATCTCAGACTCCTGTCTTGGGGGAGCACTCTGGCAGACCGGAAGAAGACTTTTCAAATACAGACTGGCTTGAGGGTTCCCCCAAGAAAAGCCCTCCGAGCGGGGAGAGCGTATCCACGGGAAACAAGAAAGGGCTTCAGGCCACAAGCGTCCCAAGATGGCAAAAGATGCAACCTCAGCCGACTGTCCTTCCAGACGCTTACCTGCTCTTCCTCTGACGGGGCCCCCCCCTCTTCCCACTCTGCCTATCTTGGCCCTTAGGACCAGCGCCAACACCCTCGAGGGGCCCGACCCCCTGCCCCAGTCAGCTGCGCAGACCAGAGAACCGCTCTCGTTCCAGAGCCCTTACAGAGGGGTCGGGCGCTTGGCAGCTTCCACGAGCTCTAATCCTCATCACGGCCCCTGAATTAAATAGCATTTCCCATGTTTCAACAGCAAAGAAATGAGGGACTTCCCTGGCTGTCCAGTGGTTAAGACGCTGTGCTTCCTTTGCAGGGGGCGCAGGTTCAAGGGTTCGATCCCTGGTCAGGGAACTAAGGTCCCGCGTGCCGCGGGGTGCGGCCAAAAATTTTTTAAATTTTTAAGAAGTGAAGAAATGAGGCTTTGAGGTTTTAGAACTTGCCCAGGGCCAGGTGCCTGCGAAGAGAGCTGGGATGAGACCCCAGGCAGTGGGCCTCGGAGCCCGCTCTGTAAACGCCTCTCCTGTTCTGCCTGGACGTCCGAGCCTCAGCGGGCTGCCAGCTGCCAACATCTGCAGCGGCTAAACTGTGGGGCTGGGGGGTGGGTTTACGTGGTGTGTGGCTATGACCACAGATCAAACAAATGCTTTAGTTCTTCAAAGGGAAAAGGATGGCGTGAGGCGTGGATATGGGTGGCCACGTGGTGACTTCACGTCCCAGGGCCCTTTATCCGCTAGCAGAGCGCAGTCCCCGCCCGGGGCTGCAGGCAACAACTCAGCTGTTTCGGGAGCAAATCGTGAGCAGATCAAGCGCAGGAATTCTCGGCCCCCAAGTATACTCACAGGATACGGAGCAATTCAGCTCTCACGTCTATTTGAGCATCTTCGCAGGAAGGACTTCGGATCAGCTCATTTTACTGACATCTGCGGGGACCAACACGGAGTTCTAGCAGGGCCCAGATCAGAGCAAGACATCCAGAGCTGCAGCGCAGCCCGGGCCCGGAGAGGATGCAGAAAGGTAACACCCACCCCGGCCATCCGTCACCACAGCAGGTGGCCCTGGCTGCAGGCTGAAGACCCAGCCGCCAACCTCAGGGGAAGGGGAAGAGACCACTTGGGACAAAAGGAGCCTGTGAGGTGACCGCTCCGCTCCGTTAGTGTGCCTCCTGGTCCCCTGGGGAGGCGTGTTCTGAGCAGGGAAGTGGCTTCAGATCGGGGGCTCCTCTACTCCGCGCAGAAATGATCACAAGTAACAACAGCCGGGACAGCTCCAGTGAACCACGTGCACGCCGTTCTGTGTTCGATGCTGTACATACAGCTTCTCTGTCAAGGCTTTCCGGAGCTCTGGGAGGGGCTTCTATCACTATACCCGTTTTATTTGTTTTTATCTTTTTATTGAAGTATAGTTGCTTTACAATGTTATGTTAGTTTCTGCGGTGCAGTGAAAGGAATCAGCTATGTGTGTACCTATATCCTCTCCCTCTCGGACCTCCCTCCCTCCCCCCCATCCCACCCATCTAGGTCATCACAGAGCACCGAGCTGTATACCGCAGGTTCCCGCTAGCTGCCTATTTTACACATGGTAGTGAGGTAGAGAGAGGTCTGAACTCAAGTCTGTTGTAACCAGGACCCTGCCCCTCAGCATAACCTCTGACCTCCCAGGACGCCCTGCACACTGCCCTCAAGGTTGCCCGCCCCGTCTTAGAACTGAAAAGGAATGAAAGCACTCTTCTTCAAAGGAAAACTGAGGATGGTTTGTAAGAATCAGTTACAGGCTCACTTTGTGTTCCAAAATTTTTTAGAGATGACTGAAATCATGTCTTCAGACATAAACTTTGAAATATCCCTCTAAGGAGCTCAGAAATCTGCTTCACTTCCCTGGGCAAGGCCCCAGCACTTCACTTCCACATGGCTAGGGACCTCCATAAAGGGGACACCGAGGCAGGGGAGGCCCTGACTTCATGGTCTGTTAGGAGGAGCCTGGAGGAAATAAACAAGTTATTTTGTCCTGCACTCATGTGCTCTGTCCCGACACCAGTGGAGAGAGTCCTCAAAATTCAGTGCCTAATCAGGTAATGGGCCATAAAGCACACCCCTGAATGTCGTCAGGGCCCAGGCATTTGCACCGGGAATCCAGAAATAAGCTGTCACCAAAAGGATGTGTGCCCGCTGGAAATAATTTCCAGAACATGTTTCGTAATCTAGAGCCGGGACTCAGCAAGCCAGACAGGAAAGGTCAAGACCAGCCCCTGGTCCTTCCCACCTGGCCTCATCTCCTGCCCGCAGGGGCCTCACAGCAACTGCCCCTGCTTGCTGCCTGTCCCTGAGCCCCCAGGTCCCTTCCCAACAACCACCAGCAGAGCCGACTGTCCTGGCACCGTGTCCTGCCACGTCACTCCACTATCACTGAAGGCAGATCGCACCGCTACCTCGACTGGCCTTAAACATGTTTTGAGTAACTGTCAAAATTTAGTAAGTATTTTATTCACCATACATTTACATGTCAAGTAATTACCGGTACCAGATTCTCCACGTATCAAATATGCCTGAATTGAATGACATGTTTTACAATAACTTTTCCAAGTAACATTTACTCAGAGTAGAGAATGTGGAATGACACTTTTAAAAGAATTCTGCCTAAGGAAAGTGCACATTCAAATAATTTTTTTTAACATAAAACTTACGAGTATCTTCTTTATACTCCTGGTTGCTTTTTGGTTAGGACAAAGGATGTGGCTACTGATAAGGATACAGACAGTCAGTGAGTAGATTTATGAAAATCGGTTCTTTGGGAACTCTTTGATTGGGATCTATTGGACCAAAGTGAACAACTTTCTCAATGCAAACTGGATCCCCCAACTAAAAATGACCAACACAGTAAGTGTTAGTTCCCAGGACACTGGCCTCTACCCTAC
The DNA here is from genome assembly GCF_003676395.1 of Aethalodelphis obliquidens. Classification (NCBI taxonomy): domain Eukaryota; kingdom Metazoa; phylum Chordata; class Mammalia; order Artiodactyla; family Delphinidae; genus Aethalodelphis; species Aethalodelphis obliquidens. The sequence goes on from NW_020837973.1 coordinate 13,980,872, forward strand.
TGATACCTTTTAAGCCCTTGTATATTTCTTAAGCACAAATCAATTACCTCATTATGTTTGTTTATGAGCAGAGTTATTTGTGAAGTCAGTCAGGGATCAAACTTGAGAGGACAAAGTGTACCAGCCTGAGGAGGGGGGCAGTAGGATCTGATGAGGCTTGAGGTGGGGACTCAGGATTAATGTATCTGTCACACAGAAGCCCCCAGCTCTGCAGACACAGGCCAGGGCTAAAGAATGAGTTTGCTTCTACCACAAATTCAGTTATTACCGAAAGGATCTTAAACACTGAGAATCTGAAACTCTTTGATTCTGATCCCTTTAGGAAATTCACATACCTGTGAATGATTCATTTGGTCGTTGTAGGAAAATCAAATCTGGGAAAGATTTAGGCTGGTTAATGAATAACTTGGAACTAACTGATGATTATATAACAAGGGAAGGGAAGGAGAGGGATAGTGGGGGTCTGTGCCTGACAAGCACAGGTGCTGGGTACTCACATCCATCAGTTCACCCAGGCTCCAGAGAACCAGACAGAAATGACCTTTCTGAGCACAGAACTGGGGATGCAAAGTGACTGGGAAGACATTTTTCCTGGTTGGCTAATACGTCCAATGTGTGTTTTGGGGGGAACACGAAGAAGAGCAGTTGTGTAACAGGGATGATTTGGAAGAACTAAAGGGGAAAAAAGCATCAATTCAGTCAAGTGACAAGTAAACAAGTACGTATTTACTACGTGGTATCACTGCACTTGAGAGATTCTAGGACGGACATCACCTTTGTCCCTGCCCTGTCCCAGAGCTTACATGTTTGAAGAGACAAGACTAATCACCACTCTCTTTCATATTTCATTAGCTAAAACAAACTGCCTCAATTTCACACTTGACTTTGCCCTTAGGAACACAGGTATAAAGGAAGAGTATCCAAGTTTCACAATAAAAACTAACGTACATGCCTATGGTTTCTTGTTTCAAGAACTACCTAGGGAGGCGATGATGTGATTATTTTATTAAAACACAATCAGGGGCTTCCCTGGTGGCGCAGTGGTTGGGAATCCGCCTGCCAATGCAGGGGACACAGGTTCGAGCCCTGGTCCGGGAAGACACCACATGCCGCGGAGCAACTGGGCCCATGCACCACAGCTACTGAGCCTGCGCTCTACAGCCCGCGAGCCACAACTACTGAGCCTGCGCTCTAGAGCCCGCGAGCCACAACTATTGAAGCCCGCGTGCCTAGAGCCCGTGCTCCGCAACGAGAGAAGCCACCGCAATGAGAAGCCTGCGCACTGCAACGAACAGCAGACCCCGGGGCTCGCCGCAACTAGAGAAAGCCTGCACAGAGCGACAAAAGACCCAATGCAGCCAAAAATAAATAAATAATTAATTAATTAAAAAAAAAAAACCCACACACAATCAGGGTGTGTGTGCAGGGGCCACTATATTCTAACGCTGAGAACTGAGAGCTGAGAGCAGAGAGGTATGGAGCTCTAAATCAGCACTTCATGGAGAGATAATTTCAGAGAATAAACTGCATGCGTTTAAGGCATAAAATTGGGTAAGTTCTGACAGATGATTACACCAGTGGAACCACCACCAGAAGCAAGATAGAGAACATTTCCAACGCCCACCTACAAAGCGCCTACCCACCCTGCCCCAGGCAACCACTGCTCGCTTTCTGTCACTACAGATTAGTAATGGTTCTAGGAAAACAGGAACTCCACCTGACTCCTGCCCCAAGGCTTTTTAGTTGGGGGTGGGGTGTTAAAGCACAAGTATATTTTATTTTGCTCAACTATATACAACAGTAGCAGGTGACAGGGCTTTAGAAAGACAAGATAGGCCGAGGGAGGGGGGTACGGTCTCAGAGTCAGTAGAACCTGTTGTCCTCCAAGCACCCAGCCCTCTTTGGTGGTGGTTTTTTTTCACATCTTTATTGGAGTATAAATGCTTTACAATGTTGTATTAGTTTCTGCTGTACGACAAAGTGAATCAGCTATACATATACATATGTTCCCATATCTCTTCCCTCTTGCCTCTCCCTCCACCCTCCCTATCCCACCCCTCTAGGTGCTCACAAAGCACGGAGCCGATCTCCCTGTGCTATGCAGCTACTTCCCACTAGCTAGCTATTTTACATTTGGTAGTGTATATACGTCCATGCCACTCTCTCACTTCTTCCCAGCTTCCCCTTCCCCCACTGTGTCCTCAAGTCCGTTCTCTACGTCTGAGTCTTTATTCCTGCCCTGCCACTAGGTTCATCAGTACCGCTTTTTAAAATTCCATATATATGCATTAGCATGTAGTATTTGTTTTTCTGACTTACTTCACTCTGCATGACAGATTCTAGGTCCATCCACCTCACTACAAAAAACTCAGTTTCATTCCTTTTTATGGCTGAGTAATATTCCATTGTATCTATGTGCCACATCTTCTTTATCCATTCATCTGTCGATGGACACTTAGGTTGCTTCCATGTCCTGGCTATGGTAAATAGAGCTGCGATGAACATTGTGGTACATGACTCTTTTTGAATTATGGTTTTCTCAGGGTATATGCCCAGTAGTAGGATTGCTGGGTCATATGGTAGTTCTATTTTTAGTTTTTTAAGGAGCCTCCATACTGTTCTCCATAGTGGCTATATCAATTTACATTACCACCAACAGTGCAAGAGGGTTCCCTTTTCTCCACACCCTCTCCAGCATTTATTGTTTCTAGATTTTTTGATGATGGCCATTCTGACTGGTGTGAGGTGATATCTCATTGCAGTTTTGATTTGCATTTCTCTAATGATTAGTGATGTTGAGCATCTTTTCATGTGTTTGTTGGCCATCTGTATGTCTTCTTTGGAGAAATGTCTATTTAGGTCTTCTGCCCATTTTTGGATTCGGTTGTTGTTTTTATGATATTGAGCTGCATGAGCTGCTTGTATATTTTGGAGATTAATCCTTTGTCAGTTGCTTCGTTTGCAAACATTTTTACAGCATGCAGATGGGAAGGCGGAAAGCCACGGCCCAGCGAACACAGCTCAGAATTCAGGTCTACCCTGTCCGTCTTTGCCTCCAGAAAGCAACTTCTTTCTTTTTTAAATGTATAACACATTATTCTCAAAAGTCAAAGGACCTCTTAATCATTTTGGCTAAAAGAAATACACGCCACACACCACATGTGAAGGGACATCTCAGCCACGTGGAAGGGTGTCGGAACTAGCTCTGGAATCATCCGGTAGAAAGTTTTAGAAAATTCCTGCTGGCGTCTAAACAGAACAGCTCCTACTTCTATTTGTGTTCTCACTCATGTATTGGTATTGATTGCTGTATCTGCTCTGTCTTCTTTTAAACGGCTTTATGGATGTGTACTTGACATATAATAAACTGTGCATACTTAAAGAGCACTATTTGAGGTGCTTCCCTGGTGGCGCAGTGGTTAAGAGTCTACCTGCCGATGCAGGGGACACGGGTTCAAGCCCTGGTCCGGGAGGATCCCACGTGCCACGGAGCAGCTGGGCCGTGCGCCACAACTCCTGAGCCTGCCCTCTGGAGCCCGCGAGCCACAACTACTGGGCCCGCGTGCCACGACTGCTGAGGCCCGCGTGCCTGGAGCCCGTGCTCCACGATGGGAGAGGCACCACGGTGAGAGCCCGTGCACCGCAGTGAGGAGTGGTCCCCGCTCGCCGCAACTGGAGGGGGCCCCCACACAGCAACAAAGACCCAACACAGCCAAAAATAAATAAATAAATTAATTAAAATAAATAAAGCATACGGCCCCACTTTGGCCTTTCAAAATAAATAATTAAAAAATAAAGAGCAGTATTTGATAACGTGTGACACACGTACATGCCTGTGAAACCATCACCAAAATCAGTATAAGAAACAATTCCATCGCCCTTCCCAAGTTTCCTGGTGCCCTCGTTACTCCCTCCCTCTCGCCCTTCCCTGTACCACCCACTCTGTTCCACGGCGAGGACTGATCTGCCTTCTGTAACTACAGATTCGTTTGCATTTTTTAAACTTTCCGCAAATGGAATCACCCAGCACGTACTCTGTTTCGTCTGCCTTCTTTCATTCAGCATAATTCTTTTGAGATTCGTCCATGTTGCTCCATTAATTCGTTCCTTTTCATTGTAGAGCAGGGTTCATTGTATGGATACACACAATTTTCTCAGCCATCGCCTGTCAATGGACAGTTGGGGGCTACAACAAATAACGCTGTTGTGAACATTCGTGTCCAAGGCTTTGTGCGGACACGTTTCATGTTTCTTGGGTAGGAGTGGAATGGCTGAATCACATGGTAGGTGTATGTTTATCTTTTTAAGAACTGCCCAGCTGTTTTAGCGAACAGTTGTATATAGTCTGACACTCATTCAGACTATATGAACGCGAGAACATGAGAACTGCAACTGCTCCACGTGCTTGCAAGACTGGGTATGTTCAGTCTTTTAAAATTTTGACCGTTCAGGGAATTCCCTGGGGGTCCAGTCGTTTGGACTCCAAGCTCTCACTGCCGACGGCCTGGGTTCAATCCCTGGTCAGGGAACTAAGATCTCACGAGCTGTGCAACCAAAAATAAAATAAAGTAAAATACAATTTTGGACACTCAGATAGGTGTGAGGGTATCTCACCGCGGTTTCCAGAGCAGTTCTAGTGACTGGTGATAGCAAGTACCTTCTCCTGTGTTTACCGTTGTTGAAGAATCTGTTCAAGTCATTTGAGTTTTTTTCCAGTGGGTTGTTTATTTATTAAGTTTTAATTCTTCATAGACTCTGGATACAAATATTTTGTCAGATACATGATTTACAGAACACTGTCGATCTGTGCCTCGATTTTTTCATTCCCTTAATGGTGCCAGTTAAAGAACAAAAGTTTTTTTAATCTTGATGAAGTCCAATTTATCATTTTTCTCTTTTATGGATCATGTCTACAGTATTATATCCAAAAACTCCTTCCTTCACCCGGGGTTATGAAGACTTCCTATGTTTTCTTCTGGAAGTTTTACAGACTTAGGTTTATATATAGGCCTATGTTTTAATGGCCTCTTAAAGTTAATTTCTGTGTGTGGTACAAGGTATGGATCAAAGTTTATGTTTTTGCCTACAGATATTCAACCTTTCCAGCACCATTTGTTAAAAAGCCATCCTTTCTCCACTGAATTGCCTCTGAACCTTTGTTGAAAATGAGTTGTTACGTATGTGTGAGTCTATTTCTGGACTCTCTACTCTGCTTTGATTAGCATAGCTTTAAAATAAGCCTGTTCACTTTGTTTAGCCAGTAAGGAAACTGAGACCCAAGAGTTGACCTTATTTGCTTAAAGTGTCTTCCATTGGTGACACATTAACTCCTAAGATCTAATTCTTTTACATATAAAGAGAAATTCTATGCCAAGAAAAAATTAGTTGATATGAAAGAAATCAACATATTTTTACTAAAATACAGTCTCATTTTTGTGATGAAAACAAGGCTTAAAACTATGGAAAATAAATTTTTAGCAAGAGCAAAGAAATAGATTTCAGTCACAAGAGGCATAACTCTTCAAACTTCAGAGACCCCTTCCCACTCCACTGCCCGGTCAGGGCTCCCTTCCACCCAGCTCAGGCCCCCGCCATGGCATCTCTAACCCTTGCGCACTGATGACACCAACGTTCTATTTGCTTCTTCACTGTTGGCATGTGATGAAAACATTTAAAATTCTTAACTCTACCCTTATTTGCCAATATACTGTTTAAGAAGCTACGTTCTGGAAGAGGAAATATAAGCAGTTTGGTAACGGATGCAGTAGAACGTCGAGATAAACCCAGTGCTTTGGAGGGGAGGACGATGTGAGTGGAAATCTTCCCTCCATCACTGTGGTCAGGCTAGTTAACCAAGCTGTGGTGTCCTTGTCTCGGAGCTAATACTTCCTGCCTCGTGAACGGTCATGAAGGTAAATCAGGTAATGCTGAAAGCATTTAGCACAGCGCCTGGCAAATATAAGGCACTAATACACAAGAGTTCTCCACAGTTTACCATCATAATCACTGGGGCCTTCCCCTTCTTCCACTGCCCTGTGCTGTACTCCAAGCTTCCCACCAGCTCCCTCTGATTCCTGGGGCACCTTCTAGCTACTTCTGTTCTGGTCACTTTCCAACCCCTGGTTCCTTACATTTCTTGCTTTCAGCCTCCATGGGATACTGAGTCCAAATAAATAATCCCTCCTTCATGAACGCTGGATGAAGGGGTTTCTGTTTGTTGTTAGCACAGAAGCTTCCTTGGAAAGACAGGTAAATTAGCATCTCCAGACTCATGGTTCTTGCTGTCCACCGCGCTGCTCTGGGTCATCTAGGGTCACCGTTACCCCGGGGGGGCCCGGGAGAAGTGCTGGGCCAGAGGCACCGCTGCGTTATAACAAAATGCATCATACAGGCAATGAGCTAAAAACCTTTATCCCTCAATGAAAGCATCTAAACAAGTCTGGTCTTCACAGGTCATAAAAGGCAAAGCTATGGGAGTCAAATGACTGAAATCCCAAGAGGAAAAAAAAAAAACAAACATTAAAAAATTTCCTTTGAGGGCTTCCCTGGTGGCGCAGTGGTTGGCAGTCCGCCTGCTGATGCAGGGGACACGGGTTCATGCCCCAGTCCGGGAGGGTCCCGCATGCCGCGGAGCGGCTGGGACCGTGGGCCATGGCCGCTGAGCCTGCGCGTCCGGAGCCTGTGCTCCGCGGCAGGAGAGGCCACAACAGTGAGAGGCCCGCGTACAGCAAAAAAAAAAAAAAAAAAATTTCCTTTGATACCTCTGTTTTTCCATGGCAGAAATCTTGAAATTTCATATTCTTTTTTTTTTTTTTGGAAATTTCATATTCTTGATAAAGAAACATTCAACATTTGGAAAGATGCATTGGTAGAAGCAACATGTTACTTCAAAGATGCTTTTATAGTTTAAATGATATATAATTATAACAGGTGATTGGAAAACAGGAATAAAACAGGGTGCTGATTCAGTATACATAAAAATTAATACCATATTAATCAATGTGTACGAAATAAATTTGGTGGCCTTCTTCAAGTATCCCTCCCTTTCCTTTTTCTTACTTTGTCTTAAAATTACTGTTTCAGTGAGCAAAACAGAATCAATCTAAATATAACCACAGACCTCCTCCCCTCCAGGCACAACGTGCCAATGAAAGCTTTTCCTGATGATGTAATACAGCCATTTTTTCATTCTGGTGCCACTGGCTTTCTCCCTTTACGTAGAGCAAATGGCAATAGACTCTTTTTAGAATTATGTAAAAAGTGAACTGACACAGCTTCAACCGTGCCTGGCAAGGCACAACTCTCTCATTGTCTGCACCACCTCTCTGATGTCTGAGAACTTTACCCCTTGTTCCAGCATCAAGGAAAATACAATAAAATCTTGACAGAATAGGAGGTTTTATGCCGCACATCCAGCAGAATGCCTTATACACAGCAGGCATCTACTAAATGTTGGGAGAATGGAGCCTTGGATTCAAGTTCAAGACACCGACAGGGCAAGTGGCCCCAGCAGGAACCCAGAATAGCAGCCCTGTGGAGACCTAGAGGGTGACCATGGACACTGTCACCTCCCCTTCTCCATTCACAACCCAGAAGATTGACATTTGTAAAGTGTTTCATCCTGTTACAAATACCACAAGGAGTTCAAGTGAAGAATGTCAGAGTCAGGCCCGAGATGAAAGAGGTTGTATGGAGGGAAAGCATAGAGGGTTAATGACCTCCTCAACAAATAACAGGAAAACTGGGTTTCCTCAGAATAAAAGAACCATTTTCAATACATTCCACACTCACTTTCCACCATCCCCTCGCAGAGCCTGGCTCTCTATTAACTTTCTTTGAATAATAACCATGATTGTGTTACCAACAATGGGAACTTAATTTTTGATCCCAAAACAATAACTCTTGCTTCAGCAGCGTTAATTTTGGCTGCAGAAATAGATGGATGATTTTGCCTGAGGATATCTCTGGTTCTTCCAAGTTCCCCTTTCAATGTGTGCAATGAAACCCTTCCATAAAAAATAAAGGTATATAATACATTCAGGTCTGTTAACAGCAGGTTTTCCAACGCCCTTGAGCTCTGACTATATGAATACATACAAATATGGCATCATCATGTCAAGTTTTCCAACAATTTCATATCCTGAAATTATTACTGGTCAAAACTGTTCTGGTTTTCAAAGACAGAAGAATAAGAAGGTAGTAAGTAAATGCTGAAAAGCTTTCTCTAGGATTTTAGCTAGCTAAAATTGATTGATTAAATTATCAATCTCATATTCTAACCAGCAGGAGAAAATTCATTTATGGTAAGCCTTGTATTCTTCTTTCACTGTTGGAGGACTTTCCAACAGGACTTTCCAACAGAACAAGGAACAGAGACAAACTTATAAGTCGATCTCTAACTTTCTATGTGCCCTACACAAAGAGCATAAACAAATTCCTCCAACCAGGGTCACTTCTCCCCTTCTACTAGGGAAGCAGAAGTGGTCCAACTTAATCGCCTATGTATTCACGGAACACCTCCGTTTGGGCAAGAGTGTGGAGAAGGGGCAGTCTTTCCTAGGCCAGTTTACTGAGGATTTCGATTGGGACCGTCCGTCCTGTTGTGACCCCAAGTCAATTTCAGATCCATTTCTCAATTTAAAAATACAAATTTCTTTTTCATTTAAAAATCCTCTCAATTACTGAGGTTTCACTACATATTCCAAGCATGGTGCAGCCATTAAAAGCCCTTTAAAGGAAGATGATTTCATTCCAACTTAGCCCCAGGGGAAAGAAAAAGTATTTAGAAGTGTGATTTATTCAAAATAGACATCCATGTCTGACTTGGGGATGTTTATCTTGATAAGCTTTGGAGCTCAGTGAGTTTTCTTTCCAGAGCAGATGACTCCTGAGTCATGATTGAAAATATCACTCATTTTAATAAAGATTAACAACTGACCCCTCCCCCCGAAAAAAACCCCAAACACCAAGGAAAAGATATGTTGAAATGTGTTTTCAGTGGAAGTAAAAATCCTATTCAAAATCTAAAACTTGCACTTTAGGAGAAACGAATACTGAAAGCACTTCCTGTGCTTTAAATGACGTTGGAGGGCTCTGAAAGTTGAGTTTAAAAATACTTTCTAAGAATACAAGCCAAATGACTGCAGGATTATAAATTCTCTCTCCCAGTTGTTCAGGTATTAAAAACAGGCACAAGCAAGAATAGCCTTCAAAAAAACTGAAACGGCACATGAGTAATGCAATCTACCCCAGTAAGGATACGACACAATGGCCTTTTTCCTCCTTTTACGATGTACCTCTAAATCATAAGGTACCCTCCCATTCCCCTCCTTCCTGTATGGTCCCTTCTCTTTCAAAAAAAAATTTTAAAGGACACATGACTAAAATGACAAGTGAAGGGCACATTCTTGGATTCCTCCTTCAGAAGCAGTGCTCTCGCTGCCGGAGGCAGGGAGGCTGCCTAGAATCCAGGCATTCCAGCATTTGCTGAGTTATATTACACCATCTTCAATTCTCCAGAGGAAATTTATGGATGAAAAGCAAAGCGAATCACCTGCCCAGGTCCACCTCTCCCCTGGACATCATCCTGCCCCCTAGTGACTCTCCCTGCAAGTTCTACCCAGCGACCGGGCAGCATGGACCACAGCAGTCCCGCCCTGCCGTGTCCCCATCTTCTCCCACACAGTCACACCGTTCTATCCCAAAAACAAAATCACACAAGAGAACACCAAGCTGTTCACTGTTCACAACAGCCAAAAAAGTGGAAACAATCTAAATGTCCGTCAAGTAAAATGCTGTACGTCCAAATAACGGAATATTATTCAGCCATGAAAAGGAGTGAGGAACTGATACTTGCTACAACATGGATGAACCTTGAAGACATCATGCTAAGTGAAAGAAGCCAGGAACAATAAGGCCGCATATTGTATGATTCCATTTATAAGAAATGTTCAGAATAGGGAAAGCCCACAGAGACAGGCAGCAGATTAGTGGCTGCCAGGAGCTAGGGGGAGGGGAGCATGGGAAGTGATTATGGAGATTGTCATTATGGGGTTTCCTTTTGAGGGTGACGAAACTGTTCTAGAACTAGACAGTGGTGATGGCTGCATGACATTGGGAATGTACTAAATGTCACTTTACATGTCACTAAATGTCACTTTACATGATGTATATTTTACCACAATAAAAAAAATGTAAACAACGACAACAAAAGACACGCTGCTGCTTTTCCTGGCCACTGTTTAATCTCTCTGCGTTCATTCACCACGAATATTTTCTAATACATGGCTCACACGACCTACCTCCATTTTCTCAGCCCTCATCTCATCCTTAAGCCCCTGAATTCGTATTTTTACCCCCAAAGACCTCCTCTTCCTCTGCACATAAACAAAAGCATGGACAACTATTTACAAAGGTCTCTACAAATGTTTTAATACAATTTGCTCTTGGAAACTGTTAATAGCCTCCTCCTTGAAATAATATTTGCCCCTGGCTTCCACGTACGGCGTCTTCAGGACTCTTTTGGACCATCTTGACCTCGTGTTTCCTTTTCAAGCTGTCTAATGTGCCAGTGGGAACATTTCCCCAGGCCACCCTGGGCTCCCTGTCCTTTCCCGGTGCTTCGTCACCTCGCCTGGCATCACGCTAACCCTCGTTTCAGGACGCAGTTCTCCCACATACTGGGGTCCAACTGCCTTTCCTCAGTGGGTGGAGATGTGAGTTGGTAAACCCACACTCGACATTTTCTAACCAAGCCAGTTCTTTCATATCATAAGGAACACTATGGGAGTTTCCTATTGCTGCTACACGAATTATCAAATTAGTGGCTTAAAACCGCACAGATTTATCACTTTACGGTTCTGGTGATAAGAATCTAAAATGGGTCCGCCGGGCTGCATGCTTTCTAGAGGCTCTGGGGGAAGATCTGTTTCCTTGGCTTTTCCACCTTCTAGAGGCTGCCTGTCCCTGGCTCATGGGGCCACACTCCATCTTCAAAGCTATCAGCATCCTCTCTCCTCTCTGCCTGCCTGCCTGCCTCCCTCTCACAAAGACCCTTATAATTACACTGGCCCATCTGGATAATCCAGGATCAACTCCCACCGTAAAGATCCTCAGCTTAGTCATATCTGCAAAGTTCCTTTTGCCATGTTAGGAATATAATCACAGGTGCTGGGCGTCAGGAGGCAGACATCTTTAGGTGGGTGGTAGGGGGATTATTTGGTAGCCCTTTCTTTCCTACACGTTTCTAACAAGCAGGGACCTTTGCCCTCAATATTTCACAGGTCAGTTGCTGGCCTGGGGTGAACAACTCACAAGAAGTTCTCTCTCCATGAAACCGCAAATTAAGCCATTTTCTGGGATTCCTGATTCAAGGTTATTTAGAGCTCTGTGGGAGGGAAAAATCCATGGGTTTCCATTCATTTCCAAGAGAGGGAAAAGTACTAAGTCAGGGGCCAGCAAGGGAAGGAGACTTTGGAGAGCACGTAATAAAGAACATTCAGAAGATTTCTTGAGACACTGGATAGAAATACGCAGTCAACAGGGTGATACACTCAAAATACTACTGAGTTCTTGGAGGCCTCGGACATCAGCCTGTTTCTAAACTGAGAAGCAGAGTCATCTGTCATCGTTTTGGGCCATTTGTATGTGAATTTCCTCCCCACCCAGTCTGTCTTATGCTCCTTTGATGCAGCCTATCACTACTCTTCATCCTTGTTCATTTTTTCACCCCACCTACGTTAAAACGTGTGTGTAACCTGGCACAGACCTGTACAGATAGAGATGTAACCTTTAATTGGATCTTCTTATTGTAGCTGAAGCGACCCTGATGTTTCTGTCCTGCTGAAATGTGCAAGTACTGAAATCACTGGTGCCACGCTGCTAGGCTTCAACAGCAGGCGTGTTATCCTCAGCCTCTCCAACAGGCTGCTGGCCAGCTCTCCCACACCCCCTAGTGGCGGCCAGCTCTCCCACACCCTCTAGTGGCGGCCAGCCCTAGAACACTGCCAAGCGTGCAAGGAAATCATTCCAGCTGTCAGAGCCCAAGTGTCGATGCAGTCTTTACACAGGCTTTCAAATATACAGTATTCTGGCTTAGAAAACCATTCACTTTATGGGTTAGGCATTTGCCTTTTCCCTTTTTGTGATTGTTGTCAACTCAGAAACTCACAGAAGCAGTGGACAGTCTGGTAAAAAATGTCCCTAAGTCCAAGGCAAAGACAGCATATAAATCAATTGTGGTATAGTCACATGATGGAATACTATACAGCAACAAAAAAGAAGGAACCACAGCTATACACAGCAACGTGGATTTATCTTTTTGTAAAAGTTTAATGGTAAGATATTAGTTCCAGAAGACTACATAAATATGGAACCATTTTTAATAGACCTCAAAAGCGAAATTTTTATTTAGGAATACATGTATATGTAATTTAAATATATATGTATACATACACATATTTATATATATACACATATACACATATTTATATACATACACATATATTTATATATATATACATATATACACATAAATACATATATTTATATGTGTATACAAACACACACACATTTTTTTTTAAAGCAAAGGAACAAAGAACACAAATATCAGGACCGTGCTTGCTTTTAGCCTGGGAAGGCAGCAGGAGGAGGTAAGGGAGATGCAGGACCATCAACCCTGTCTGGGAGAAGGTTCATGATTATCTGTTTTATTATAATGACTACAACTTCTGTGTATGTTACATATATTCTTCAATATATAAAATACGATCATTAGAAGATAATTGAGGAACACGTGTAGGTAGGTAGGTTGGATAGGCTGACAGCTGACCGATGGACAACTGACAACTGATAGACAAGACTGGCTGGCTGACCTACAGAACCCAGGGATGGGGTGTTCAGAAGAGAACACACTGTCGTCCCAGGTTCATTCTTGTTTGAATTGCCCAAAGACTATAGTTTGGAGTATAAGGATAGAGACATAAATCTCACTCTGGAGGATACAAAGAGTTTCCAAATTTTACTTAGATAAGCTTTCTGGGGGCGTCTAAATCATGAGGATATGCACGCAGGCCCTTCACCTGTACCTGTCACTGAGCCTCAGAAAGGAAGGGTTTAGGAACTTTTATCCCACCCCTCGAACACCACCTAACCTTGGAAATTCATCATTTTAATGTATTACTCAATAATACATTGGTCCTTTTTCTTTGCCCCAATCCTATGAAGCTCAGTATCAAGTGACACTTGGGCTGGTCAGGGCCCCCTTGTAATGCCTCTGACGCATTCCTGAGGCTCCCGCCCCTCCTCTGAGCCCCGCTGCTTCTCTGCACTTCGACCCTGACCTGTTTCCAAGGCCCGGGCCGTGCCATCTGTGTAACCAGAGCCCCATTTCCGGTCAGCAGCTCAGGAGCCGGAGCCCTTACGTGAACTGAATACCTGAAGCGGTGTGTCATCTCCCATGTCCAAAGTCCCGGGCCTCACCCTGACTGCTGGGATGCTCTCTCCTTTCACTGAGTATCTTTCGTCTCTCTTCATGTTAAAGGCTATGCATGTCCATTATAGAAGTAAAATGTATTAATAAAGATAAACAAAATCAAGAAAACAAAAACCACCTGTCTTCCCTTCGCAAGAGCTACCAGACATGTTCAACACATAACTGTAAGGTACTGTGCATTACACCTCCCTGCAATGCTTTAAATCTACAATTTTTTTACAAATGATACATTTTCATAGCTCATATCCCATTTTCATACTTTCACAATACGATCTTAATTAGCTACATAATATTCCATTTATTCTAGTTACTACAGTTGCATTAAAAAAAAAAAACTTACTAGTATAAAACAAAAATCACTGTGCCCCAGGGCCTTTGCACTTGCTGTTCCCTCTGACTAGAAACTCTTCAACCAGACATGATTCACAACTTCACCTCCTTCAAGTCTTAGCTCAAAACTCTTCTTCAGTGAGGGCTTTCCTGAGCACTTTAATACAACTTGACCCTCACCTCCCACCCTCACACTCCCTGATCCCCTCTCCTGCTTCAGTTTCCCTTAAACGTCGTTCACCATCTAACATTATATATTGTAGTAACTTATTTTCTGGCTCACTCACTACAATGTGACCTCTAGGAGGACAGAGCTGTTGCTTTTTGTTTAATTCTACTAATGCCTAGAAGTACTGGCCATAAAGGCAAGCAATAAATATTTCTTGAAACGATGAATGAACAAAATCAGATATAATTTTACAAAAAGACTGGAAAAAATAAAATCGAAAGTGAGTTTAATTTCTGGGTGATGGGTTTATAAGGTTTGAGTGTTCTTTTTTATAGTAAGTTCCCTATATTTTCAGTTTTCTAAATTAGCATGTATTACTTTCAAAATCAAGAAAAAAGTTATGTTTTAAATGCTATTAGGCAAATATGACTATAAATATTGTTTAGGAACAATAGAGAGAGAGAGACAAAGAGAAAGAGACAGAAAGACAGACGGACAGAGGACAAAAAGTTTCAAATACCTGTGAAGTCTTAATTTATGTTCAAATAATCACAGCATAGGCCAGGGAAAGTTAAGAGAAATATTAACTACTAACCATTCTTCCTTCTTGGTAACTTAAGTTTATTGAAGCAAGAATGCTACTAGGTAACAATTAGTCTAGCTTAATTACTTGATATATTTATAAGTGAACTACATTCTCAAATCCTTAATAATGCAGGATCCAGTACCTAATCAAACCTAATAAGCAAGGAGCCTAAGAGAATCTGAAAACACAGATTAAATGATCAAAGCTGGAATTTTTGTTTCTTATGAAGTGGCTGTAGACAGCCATGGTGAAGCCATAGAAAACAGTGACGTACACACATCTTTAATTAAGCAAAGATGAAACAGAGCTAAAATAATGGGGGGAAAAAGCTGACTGGACTCGTTATTGAATCAGATTATGGAATTACACTAACTTTAAGAAATGTCCCAAATTATCAAAACCGAAAATTATAAACTATAATAAAATATAATATTGAGTGCATTTTACTTAGGAGCCCTGAGTATTAAGTCAGGGGCTGCTGCTCCCAGACTCACTGAGAGCCTGACTCTGGTTTCCTGCCCACGTTTTGACTTGATAAATCTGCCTGAATATAAGGAGAACACGTTACTCATGAAATGAATGTACAGCCAGGAACAGGTCTAACAATTTGTCTCCCTTGTCAATGAAGCCAGTGGGCTATGAAATGTACTTCCTGTTTCATCTTCTTTCTTTATTTTCTTGAGGTATAGTCGATGTACAATATTATATAAGTTACGGGTGTACGACATAGTGATTCACAGTGTTTTAAAGTTATACTCCACTTATAGTTATTAGAAAATATTGGCTATATTCCCTGCGTTGTACAATATATCCTTGTAGCTTATTTATTGTATACACAATAATTTGTACTTCCTGTTTCATTTTATTTTTAATGCCTAAGAAATAGATCAGTTGCTGTTGTGAAGATGCCCGTCGGTTTCAGGGAGGGCTTTTAGCTTGAGGGGCTCCTGAGAGGAAAAAACAGCCCTTAAAGTTCTAGCATGAGGCATTTTTAGGAAGTCAACACTTTTTATGTAGAGACCCCACTGATGGTGAAGAGATAAGAAGCAGAATTGTCCCCTTCGGCCTCAAACGGCTTTCAAAACGGCTTGTAGTCCTTTGTTCCGCACTTGTCTTCAACTGGTCTGATTGTCAAAGTACAACTTTTAAAAATGAACACAACAGATTGGAATCTGGGTGAAGAATTCGAAGCCACATCGCAGCCGTGCTGCCTAAGAGCTCACCATCTCTCAGTTGCTGAATGGGTCCGTTCTTTCCGGAGAGAGAGGAATAAAAGGGCTTCAGCTCTCCATTGTGCGATATATGACTACAGAATTGTGCTCAATTATTATTTTTGAAAAAAGGAATAAAAGGCCTATTCGGATTTTTATGTTGGCAGGGTAGAGACTTTCAAAGTGGTGCTTTGCCCCCAGGCTGGCCCAGGCATCTCCAGCCAAAGACCCCCCAAGCCCAGATATGCTTGTGTTAAAATCCAGCACCTTCTGAATTTAAGTGAATTTTTTTTTCCGAGGAAAAGAATTTTTCATTCAATCCAATCAAATGTATCCTGCATAGCAAGACTTTCTTTTAAACGTCACGGAGATGTGGCTCCCTAACCGCGGTTCTGGCTGAAGTTAAAAAATAAAGCTTGCAAATGGTATGCCTTCTCAGAAAGGTTCCAAAATACAAGTTACAAGGTGACTTTAGACACTTTTGAAAAGACTAAAACTGTAAATTCTAGTAGTTTCGATGCGTGAGTCGGATTTACTGCTGCGCCTAATAGCAAAGAAAGAAAGAAAACTTTTTAAGCCGCCCTGTGACTACTTAATGCTTTTGACTTGGTGATTCATCCTGTCTGTGGAATTCTGATGAGTGATGACGATTCATAAATGCAGAATACGCAGTGTTCATACTAAATCCTATTCCTCAGAGGAGACAAGTCAGCAAATGCTAGACGACGTCTCACCTTTACCGGAAGCATGTGCTGCGCTTAAGGATTTAATCAATTAGACGGCTCTTACCTACATGCTCCGATTGGTTCTGGGCCTAGGAGCTGGGGCAAGCTGGGGGCTGGGCTTTACAACCAACAATTCCTGGCTCCTTTTCTCCAGAAAAAAATAGAAACGGTTAGAACACTTTGGCAATTATCTGGAAGCTGACAAGACAAAAGGGCATTTCATCTCACCAAGCAGGGCCACAGAACTGCTTCTCTTAAGAGCAGGTGAGAGAGAGAGCGAGAGAGCTCAGAGGAGTCGTCCCAGGATTTGACCAAGCTGCAGGCAAAAAGCCCACAACTCCTTCTGACTCCTGCTGGCTCTAGAAAGACTGCGTCTGTTAATTCTCTGCTGTGCCCACCCCAAGAGTCAGCTCAAGGCAAGGCAAAGTAGATCTGATGCCCCTGTTACATTCTCGGAAAGCCACTCCCCACTTCCTGTGAAAGACACCCGCTGAGGCATCGGGATTCTGGCGATGTCTGTTATTAAATCCCAGAGTTCTCAGCCATAATTTCCAAATCCTGTGGTGTTGATGAAAGAAGTGTATTTTCTGTAAATTGACACTGAACAGTAAAACAGAATTTACGACGAGAAGAGCTCCCTCATCTGGATTATAATGTACAAAACTATTGAAGAACTAGGGAAAGAAATTTTGAATGATCGATATATACGTTAAGTAAAAGTACTTTCTTCTAATTTATACTTCCTTAGAAAAACCAGGCCAAACTGAAACCAATTTTTTGTTTTTAAAGGTAATGGGCACAATTTCTCCTTTGTTAACAGAGGCTATTATTCAGTCAGCGGCCACAGTCACACGAGAATTAAGAGCCATGATACCCCGAGTCAGGTTTCATCCCAAGACTAGGAACGAGCCATAGAAGATGTTAATTTGGTTCAGTTGACAGACTGCTCCGTATAAATCCTGTTCATATTGCAGAGTTGGGGCTTACCGTTTAGTAAAGAGAAAGGTCAAGCACCGGCCCTTCTTAGGACTCACACACTGAGAATCACATTTGCACAAAATGAACTTTCCACGTACAAAAACTGATATGTGAATGGCATCTGATTAAAAATGATCCAATTTTTATTGTTGAAGACATCAGAAATTTGATGCTGGCTTTACTGTTATTTACTAGTTAGGTATAACACGTTATACTTGTGAATACCCTTCTTGTACATAGACATCACCATCTTCCTGCTAAATTTTGGAGGAAATGCTTTAAGCTTAGCTGACAAAAGCAACTTTTCCCAGAGTCTGTGAAATAAGCCATGAGGATTACAGGAAGGAAAAAATTACTTTCCTTTCCAGTGTTTACTGAGATATAATTGACACATAACCTTGTGTAAGTTTAAGGTGTGCAGTATGATGATCTGATAGACGTGCATACTGTGAAATGATTACCACACTGGATAGTTCACACAGCCCTCACCTCACATCGCTACCATTTTGTCATTGTGGCGGTGAGAACATTTCGGATCCACTGTCTTAGCAACTTTAAAGTACACGATATGGTATTGTCAGCTAGAGTCACTATGCGGCACATTAGTTTCCCAGAACCCATCCATCTTATAACTGGAGGTTGGTACCCTTTGACCAACACCTCCTCACTTGCACCCCCAGCCCTGGCAACTACCAATCTGCTGTTTCTTTATGAGCAACTTTTTTAGATTCCACATAAAAGGGAGATCACACAGTATTTGTCTTTCTCTGTCTGACTTATTTCACTTAACATACGCCTTCCAGGTTCATCCATGTTGTAGAATTTCCTTCTTTTTTGAATGGCTGAGTAACATTCCATTGTGTATATATACCAGTTTTCTTTACCAATTCATCCACTGGCGGACGCTGAGTTGTTTCCGTGTCTTGGCTATTGTGAACAGTGCTGCAGTGAATATGGGGGAGGTGTGTGCAGACATCTCTTCAGGACAGTGATGTCATTCCCTTTGGATCTAGACCCAGGAGTGGAATTCCTGGACCATCTGAATGTTTTATTTTTAGTTTTTTGAGCAACCTCTATACTGTTTTCCATAGCGGCTGCACCAATTTACATTCCTGCCAACAGTTCACAGAGTTCCCTTTTCAAGGAGCTCCTCTTTCACGGAAAAGCTCTACAATGGCATAATGAAGGCAGAGTGGTCCATGATTTCATCCACCTTTTGAACAGTGAATGTCATGGCCCTTAAACAAGCCCTACAGAGAAAAGGCCTGGTTCATTCTGAGCCTGAGTGCAAACCACTAGCGCAATGCTGGGAAGAGGAACAATTAAGCCTGGCTGACAGACCTGGGAATCCCAGCTGTGCAGGCTGTAATGGGGGGTGGGGAGGAGGAAGAGGGGGAGAAATGCTCATCTCTTTTTTTCCTTTTTTAAATGTTTAAAAATAGATTTTATTATTTTAAAGCAGTTTTAGGTTCCCAGCAAAATCAAACAGAGGGCACAGAGATTTCTCATATACCCTCTGCCCCCATACACACACAGCCTCCTCCCTAATCAGTGTTCCCCACCAGGGTGCTGCATTTGTTACAACTGATGAACCTACACTGACACGTCATAATCACCCCAAATCCAGAGTTTACGTTAGGGGTCACACTTGGCATTGTACATTCTATGGGTCTGGACAAAAGTGTAATGACCCGTATCTACCATTATAGTAACATACAGACTATTTTCACTGCTCGAAAAATCCTCCGTTCTCTGCCTATTCATGCCTCCCATCCTCGAGAGCCCCTGGCAACCACTGATCTTGTTACGGTTTCCATAATTTTGCCTTTTCCAGAATGTCTTATAGTTAGAATCATATTGTATGCAGCCTTTTCAGACTGGCTTCTTTTGCTTAGTAATATGATTAAGGTTTCTCCGTGTCTTTTCATGGCTTGATAGCTCATTTCTTTTTAGTGCTGATTAATATCCTATTGTCTGGATGTACCACAGTTTAGTTATCCATTCACTGACTGAAGGACATCTTCGTGGCTTCCAAGTTTCGGCATTATGAATACAGCTGCTATAAACATCTGTGTGTTGTTTTTTTGTGTAGACCCAAGTTTTCATTCCTTTGAGTCAATACCAAAGAGTATGACTGCCAGACTGTATGATAAGAATATATTTGGTTTTGTAAGAAACCACCAAACTGTCTTCTAAAGTGGCTGTACCATTTTGCATTCCCACCAGTAATTAAGGAGAATTTCCGTATATTAGAAAAGAAGAAACATCTAGTTTCCTAAGGTGGAAAGTGTTTGCACTGATGTTAATTCTTTTGCTGTACGCCTAGGGTTTACCCACTTGGCAAGGTACTGTAGTTGAGTTCATATTTTATCATTTTTAGGATTTAGAAATGTTGATTTCTAACTACCGCCAAATGAGGGCGAGATTTCTGAGCTCAGCACCTGAGACCTTGTAAGTGGAAAGATCCTAATCCCACCTGCCTCACATGAGCAAAACAGCACCTCCTTCTGCCTGCAAAGACCCTCCTATCCAGCACCGTATTTTATTCTTCAAATAAGGCGGTTTTGAATTTTTCAATGTTAAAAACACGGCACTAGCAAGTACCAGATGCCAAGAGTCACTGTAAATAACAAACCAAATCATCGTCAAAGAAATCAGAGGAAAACATATTTTAATTTCACATCTCCAGCGTGAACAACAGAAATCAGAATGAAATTACACAATGGAAAGTGCAGCGAAAAAAATTGGGGAAGTATCCTTTCTAGAGTGAATTAAATCACTTTGAAAGAGGCACTGGCCAAACAACAAGGTAAATGGATAACAGTATGAAAGGAACACTAATCCCCTCAAATCACATCATAGACTTTTTAGGGCTGGAAGAGATATTCAAGATGATTCTCTCTCACCTCTTCATTCAGCAGATAAGAAAACTGAGGCCAAGAGATAAGTGAACTTGGCAAGATCACTAGCTGCAGGGTTGGGACCAGGATGGAAAACAAGCTGCATCTGAATATCCATCTGGGTGATCCTGAAGTAAATGAGACCCTCCCTAAGAAAAGGCTATTTCCATGATCATGGCTTCTCTGGGGGCACATAGGCAGCTCCCCAAACGAGTGGAATATTATAAATCTCAAAAAAGCCGCATTATAAGGAGCTACTCGCTCCCTGACCAAACCCAACACTGGCAAAGTGAGAGCCTTGGTCCTGCTGTGCTCACTAATAGCTAATATTTTTTCCAGATCCTTATCAAACATCCCAATAATTTCTATGTTAAGAGGAAGTGCACAGTGGGAATTCTCCCAGGCAACTTATGACTACTTCAGAAGGGCTGTGGACAGCGAGGGCTTCAGCAAAGCCCTTGGCAGGTCAAACTGAGTATCAGTAAATCTGAAAGAGTATTGCTTCGAAGAGCTTTTGAAATTTCTTTGAAATTACACTAACTCACTTGGTCAGATCTTCTTCCTCCAACCAGAATTAGGGAGCATGCTCAATTCCTTCACCTGACAAATGGGGAAACACCTGCAGAGAAAGCTTAAGTCACTTATCCAAGGAGGCCCAGTGTGTCTGCAGGGGCAGGACGGAAGCCAGGAGCTGGCCTGCCAGGCCAGGGGTGGGTCTGTGCCTAGAGGATCAGGTTTCCCTTCTTATAGCCAATATCTCCCTCTGCTGAGTCTTTGGCAAGTTTACATTCTGCCCATGAAAATCTGGGCTCCAAAATGAAGGAACAAGCACGCAGAGGTAGACTGCTCATAAAATTAGCCTTTACACCTGAAGTAAGCATTATTTTCATGAGCACAGCCTCTAAGAGCACATTATAGGGGCTTCCCTGGTGGCGCAGTAGTAAAGAATCCGCCTACCAATGCAGGGGACACGGGTTCGAGCCCTGGTCCGGGAAGATCCCACAGGCCGCGGAGCAACTAAGCCCGTGCGCCACAACTACTGAGCCCGTGTGCCACAACTACTGAAGCCCACGTGCCTAGAGCCCGTGCTCTGCAACGAGAAGCCACCACAATGAGAAGCCTGCGCACCGGAACGAAGAGTAGCCCCCGCTCGCCGCAACTAGAGAAAGACCACGCACGGCAGCGAAGACCCAACGCAGCCAACAATAAATAAATAAA
The DNA here is from genome assembly GCF_003676395.1 of Aethalodelphis obliquidens. Classification (NCBI taxonomy): domain Eukaryota; kingdom Metazoa; phylum Chordata; class Mammalia; order Artiodactyla; family Delphinidae; genus Aethalodelphis; species Aethalodelphis obliquidens. The sequence continues at coordinate 14,002,481 of NW_020837973.1, forward strand.
ATAAATAAATGTATTTAAAAAAAAGAGTACATTATATACCAGGTTATGGTTGTTTTCATGGATTTTTAAAGACATTACTTTGTTTCCTTTGTGAGCCTTCACCGCATGTTGCCCACTTTGATGTTAGTCGAGCGCCGAACCATCCCTCTTTCAGTCATACGAGGATATTCTTAAGGCAGAATTTAAACAAATAAATAACTACAAAATTTCACTTTACTGGAATACTGACCCTTCCATTTTCTTCACTTTTCCACTTCTCATATGCACAGCTGGTGATGTGAATTCTGATCCTCTCGTCACCTGCCCCACCTCTTTTCTCTTCCAGGTGAGAAGAGAGCCTTTACTTCAGGACGGGGGATGGCAAATGAGAAGGGGACTCATTTGCCTGTGGCCGCACAAGGAGCCCAGAGCCCTGCGGACGTTTGCTGCCCCCTCCCACCTACAAGCCTCTCAGCCCTACTCTTCGTCTCCTCACCCCAGGGTCCTCAGAGCCGACAGCCTCGTCGGCCTTCGGGAATGCTCCTGCAGAGTTCCGGGACTTGGGGCTGCCCTTTTCTTCCCCCACTACAGCACGCCGCTCAGGCTCCAAAGTGAGGGCTGAGAGGAAATCCCCAAGGAAAACACCCCCATCTTCCCCCGCCCCCATCCTCACACATGACGACTCTTACGCGTGCACACGGCCCAGTATTACAGCAAGATATGAACCATTTCCTAGAACGAGTCCTGATTTTATCCCCGCCCTCACTTCGACTGTATTTTTCTTTATGTTCCCACTCTTGCAGATTACTGTGATCAATCCTGTCACTAAACTATGGTTTCAGAGATGCATCTTGGCGGCCTGGTCACCTCTCCCACCTGCCCTCCGTTAGCCATAACATGAAAAGGATGTTCCCTACCTTTCACTGAAGCTTCTCCACAACTGTGCACCTGCAATAGGAGAAGTAAATGTGAAATGTTAATGGAGGTATTTTCCTCTTGAGGCATTTCTCAACTTAGAAATATTCTGAGCCGTTTAAAATGGACTGCTCGGATCTTAAAAAACTCTAGAAACGATCAGTTCATACAGCGTGTACTTCTGCTACCATAACTCATTCAGGCAAGTTGTCCACAAATATCCATTGAGATTCTACTATATGCAAAACACTTGGATAGGTAGCGTGGAAGACGGAGCACCATATAACACATGGTCCTGCCTCAGGGACTGTACCGTCCAATGGGGCAGACCAAACCCGCACTCAAGCAAATCTGAACCGAGGTAGGTGGTGTAGGAACTCTACAAGAAACATAAGCCGTGGGAGTTCAGGGAGGAGAGAAAATGTGGCTGGTCAAGAAAGCAGCAATAACAGAGGTGGTATTTGAGGGGAACTCTGAAATGGTACTGACAAAGGAGAACTGAGACAACTGCTATTTGAGAAAGGAGATTTTTATCTATTCATTCTTTAGCTGTTTTGAGCTTATATCTATGCTCAAAGGAAATCAACGTTTATATATACACACACACATACACCTAGATCCCATCTGCTTTCTTAATTCTCCAATGACCTTCTTCACTGGACTCTGCCTTGACACTATACTCCCCGCTACCAGCTTTAATGAAGTTCAAGAAAAGAAACGGCCAAGAGGTAGTTTCTGCTTTTTCCATCGAACAAATGCCAAAGATGTTGTCCCTTTTGTTCTTCAGCGTCCCCTAGTAAAGATGCGTGTGATAAATTCTTCTTAAAATTCAGCCACAGGAAAAAGTTTCTCCAAACTGCTTGCATCCTTTTATCAGATTATTAGAACTGTGCAAGTGACCTGCTTTGGCTTTCTGCCTAGATGAACAGACAGAGAAGATGCAGTGTATACATATATTACAATGAAATACTATTCGGCCATAAAAAAAGAATGAAATCTTGTCATCTGTGGCAACATGGGTGGACCTGAGGGTATTAGGCTAAGTGAAATAAGTCAGACAGAGAAAAACAAATACTGTATGATTTCACTTATATGTGGAATCTAAAAAAGCAAGTGAAGGAACAAAACAGAAACAGACTCATAGATACAGAGAACAAACTGATAGTTGCCAGAGGGGAGGGGGTGGGGAGATAGACAAAAACAGGTGAAGGGGATTAAGAGGTACGAACTCCCAGCTATCAAATAAATACGTCATGAGGATGTAATGCATACATACAGAATCTAATTAATAATATTGTAACAACTTTATATGGTGACAGATGGTAACTGGTCTTTCTGCAGTGATCACTTCACAATGTATAAAATACTGAGTCACTATGTGGTACACCTGAAATCTGAATGATATTGTGTTAATTATAACAAAAGCATTGGAAACATGAGTACAGTTGCTGGCTAAGGGGGCGAGGACGTTAGAACGGTGAGGACAGCAGCGCCTCAAGAGCTGAACGTAGACCAGGGCGGGGCAGCACAGGGCTGAGGACGGTGCAGTGTAAGAGGCTGAGCAGGGGCGCGCTTGAACTGGGGTCACAGAGCTGGTGCAATGGGAGTGAGGGGCCGGGGTGGGGCTGGACAGGAGGAAGCACCGAGGACTGACTGCCAGCCTTGCAGGGGCTGGAGACAGAACTTGTGAAGGCTAAGGTCAAAGGCGCAGGGATGGTCTCGGGGACCGAAGCCGGGCTTCACACGAGCCATCAGGGCACAAGCGGGAATGACAGAGCATGGCGTGGGCACAAAGGCCTACAGTTCACAGGCCACGAATGCAGGTGGGTCCACGTTCAACTGCGACCGGAAGGCGGCATCAAATGGATAGTGTAGATTTGGCAGGAGGAGAGGCATAAAGGGACAGCAGTTGGCGACGCCTCCACAGGTGGCATGCAGGAACCTGCTGAGCCCTCCTCCACTGCCCAGCACAGTCGTTGAAGAGCATCTCAAAGACAGCGGGGTGTGGAAATTACTGGTTCTTTGGCAAAGAGACAGAAGGAGAAGGGGGTCGAGAAAAACTGAAGGCCGCAGGAGGAGTTTCCCACACCGCAGAAGCATCCCCAGAGCCCAGAGGAAGGGGTTAATTCTGGGGAGCACACAGTCAAGCACACAACAGCGAGGCCGTGAGAGAGAAATCCATCACAGCCGAGGGCGTCCACACTGGTGACTCAGAAACCAGAGACACGGGGTCCCTGGGTTTCGCAACGATTAAGTCCCAAGAAGGTGTTGCCACACTTCTGCTCACCTATTTCGTATTAAGTACTTAAGACGGTATTAAAGATATGAGGGAGGGAGAGGAGAGGTACAATTAAATCTTAACAAGAGAGTCTTAATCCCTTCATCCAAAAATGCTGTGGGAGGCGGGGAAGCTGGCGGAGAGGCGAGGGGCCAGATGACCTGGGGGTCCTTTCCTCACTGCTCCTGCCGTAGGGCCAGGGTAGCTCATGAGAGCCCGGCGGTTCTGGATGAAGCCATGGAGCTACCATCCCCGCATCTGGATCCAACTTGAAGCCGATTCTGCGCCTCCCAGAGACCAGGTCATCACTGCAGGGCCCTGGGCTGAAGGGCCTGCAAAGCCAGGCTCTGCCGACCACGCATGGGGCTCAATGGGCCTTTGTCCTAAAAGACTCGACTGCAGAGGACGACGCAGGCTCCAGCGCGGCCTCGGCCACAGACTGGGAGCGCTGGGAGAGCGCGGCCAGGAGTCCTGCTTCTCCTTGTTTCCTCATGCAGTAGAAACACTGCATTCAGAGCAATGTCCCCCGGTGAGAACCTGGACAGAAAGATTGGCCTGTGACAAACGCCTGCCCTACAGGCTGGAGCGTGAGAGGTAGACTCGGGCAGAGAGGCACCGGTGAGAGGAAGGCGCTCCACATGGGCCGACTGATGGGTGAACAGACCCATGCTGTTCCGGTCGCGGATCGGAGCTGGAGAGAGGGGCCCGTTACTGACTGAGGTGCTTTTGTTTCACGCTCTTGTCTGACCCTTAGACAACCCTGCGGTATAAGGAGGATTTGCCATTTCACAGGATAAAGAGGTTCGGATTATGTAGGAGGCTGAATAACGGCCCCCAAAGGTATCGGGTCTTAATCCCCGAAACCTGCAACATGTTACTTTATATGGAAAATGGGATTTACCAAACGTGACGAAGTTATGGGCTATGAAATGGGGACACTGCCCTGGATTATCCAGGTGAGGCCCAAATGGAATCACAAGTGTCTTTGCAAGAGGAAGGCAGAGGGAGGCTTGACACAGGCAGAGAAGGAGGCACAGACTGGAGAGATGCCCTAGAAGCCAAGGATACCAGCAACCGGCAGAAGCTGGGATGCTCAAGGAATCCGGGAGCGTGGCCCTGCCCACACCTTCGTTTCGGCCCCGTGATACTGATTATGGACTGTAAGAGAAGACACTTCTGTTGTATTGAGGCACCAGGCTTGTGGTAATTTGTCACTGCAGCCACAGGAAACCAATGCGGTCTTTGACGGGGCCTCTCCACAGCTGAGAAGTGGAGCCGACTAGCTCTAGAAGACTGGTATTCTTCCCACCCTACCACCCGAATTTTTTAAAGGACTGAATCTTTGCAGTGGAGAGCTTTCCTGCAACTTAATATGAAAGTTGCACGTTTGCAAGAACGTCAAGCTGGTGAGGCAATGCAGGGAATGGTCCTCATGAGAGCCAGAGAAGGACAGTCATGACGTCTTTCCACTTCATCCTTCCCCCCCCCCATTTTTCCGTTCCTTAAAACTTGTGCCCAGACTGGGACCAAATTTGTACACCACTGAAAACATCGAGATGCTCAGCTTGCTTTGTGAGGTCCCTTGCCCTACTGAGCTAGAATGACTGCAGGTAAAATAGGTTAAGTGGCTATTTCTTCTAAGATTCCTCTGAGGGAGCTCCTAGAGGGTGAAAATGTTACCAAGTCTATTTGAGAGAAACAGGTTCTCCTCTTATCAGTTATGAATCAAGGCAGAAACACAGGTATCGCCATGCGTTGATCTCACCAACCCCAGCACAAAGCCCTACAGCTCGGAGATGTCCCACCTCTAGGCAGAATTAACACATCTGGCGTAAACAGAAAGTAGCAGGCCAGGTGCCTGTTAGGGTTAGAAGGCAGAGAGTTAGGTGTCTGTTCTCTGAAACAGGAAAGAGGTGGGTGGGAGGAGGAGGGGAGGGAGAGAAGGAAGAATGTGGACAGGAATATGAACTAAACCTACAGATTCAAGAAAAGCAATGTCCGGACAAAACCCACCTGTTCACCTTCCCAGAACAGTGAAGGGAGGGAACACCTTCAAACCTTGAAACACACCCATGGAGAACAATCTTTCTAAATGGCTTACACATGAGTTAGTTTAAGAACCATAAAGACTTAAAATATAAACCAGATTTAAAGCGCACCATAGAACACTCTGATGGTACACCCGTAACAGACGATGGTACATCCGTAACAGCCTATAGCCCTGGTCCCAGGGTCAGTGTTAGGGAGGAAAGGGTGCCTCCCACAAGCAGCTTCAGTATCCCCGCCAGGGCTCGGGCCCTGGACAGCTCTTACGTGCGTCCACCTATATGGAGCCCTACCAAAATCATCCCTCCATCTGGGGCTACTTTTAGTGGAATCAACCGCTTCCCTGTAACCCCCTCTTAGCTATTTTTGATCAAATCAATCTTATTTCATTTAATTTCGTGGAGCTCAATTATTCCAAGCAGGGATTTTTGTCTATCTACAAAAACTAGCTCAAACCCTGGTAGAAGGAAACTCCTCCAAGTATGGAAAAGCCTGGCTCAGATTAATGATACAGTTATATTACTCAGAAAACCTGAAGTACATTTTTTTAAATAATTCAAGTTCTCACTTGAATTTTTTGAAAAATTTGGTGTTGAAAACGAATGTATTTTTCAATTCATTTTTAAAAATGAATTTAACCGTTACTTGTTTCTAAGCCCTGAACTTACTGTTTTTCTCCACAGAGGCAGAGAAAAAATTTATATAAACTAGCCCATTTTCCGATGGCCCAGTTTCATCACGTGGGATGTAATAAATATTTAACTGTTATCCTCACTGCAGCCTACTTGAATACCAAAATGGTATTTAAAATAACGGCACTTAGAGCCAAAAGAGAAACCAACACACACAAACCTTTTGCCCAGCAGCAGTAGCTATGACTATGGACAACGTCAGTTAAATAAATAATAAATAGTAAATAAATTTAATACATTTAAAAATAATATTTAACAAACATTCAAAATAGAAAAGTCAGTGCCATACCCTAACCTGTACCCTAAACCGTACCCGTTCCCTAAGCCTAACCCTAACCCTTACCCGAAGCTTTACCCTAACCCGTACCCTTTACCCTAACCCGTACACTAACACTAACCTGTACCCTAACACGTACGCTAACCCTAAACCGTTGTCGTACCCTAACCTGTACCCTAAACCGTACCCGTTCCCTAAGCCTAACCCTAAGCCTAACCCTAACCCTTACCTGAAGCCTTACCCTAACCTGTCCCCTAATCCTAACCCGTACACTAACACTAACCCGTACCCTAACACGTACGCTAACCCTAAACCGTTGTCGTACCCTAAACTGTACCCTAAACCGTACCCGTTCCCTATATAATCTGTTATTTTGCTCCATTTCAAAGACTGCTCAGTTAATCTGCCTATACAAAGGTCAAACATTCAGGGTCTAGAAAATTAAATACCATAAAAATGAATGTTGAGTTTTCTTACCTCTTGTTCTAGACAAAACCATATCCTTTATTATTTGCATAATAACACGTCCAAGGATCATGACAGAAATCAGGTGATACACTCTCCATGGAGTCAGTGCAAGGAACCTATCACAGCAAAAACAGACAAATCATTATTTCAACTTGAGGACTGTACCTTTTTTTAAAAACTAGGTTTACTTTCTGCCACAGAAACAAAAAATACATTCAATAATGATTTCACTTGTCAAAAGCACCCTCAACGTGACCACATGAAAGCTACTTAATAGCATCAAAGTCAGGGAAGTAAGAGCACTGGAGCCATGTGGACTTTTGTGCCAGGCTTTCTGCTCTAACCTCCAATCTGGGCAGAAGATTTGCTATTTTGGGTATGGCCCAAATATCACTCTGCTAACAGATGGAACAGAACTGACCTGGAGCAGAATCATGATGGGCTAAAATTAAAAAGGCAGAGCAGCAGGGTTTTTTCACGCACAAGAGAAGCTGGAGTAGATGCCCTTTACTTGCTGTCCTCTGTCTTATGGTTTTCTGTTATGCCACGTCCACTTCTTTAAATCCTACCCCCCACCCCACCAATCTCTTAAAAACAGCAGTTATTAGGGATCCAATTTGCTAGCCCTTTCTAAGATCACTGCCCTTTTGTCTATCTGCCCACCTCGTCTCCAGAGGAAAACAAAGAATTCTTTATCACGAACAGCACACAGACCCTACAGTACTTTTTGTCTTTGTTTTGTTTTTGATTGGGTTTATAAAGGAATGCAATGGCAAGGAAGTCACAAGGAGCTCTGAGCCTTCATATAGAGGCTGAAGCCCATTCTACGGAAGTTAGTTGGCTAAGCTACCAATTAATATTGGCTTTGGTGTAATCATAACTCAGAAAAATCAATTTAACAGAAATGTCATTTAATACTAGTAGTTGTAAGGCAGTGTGGGATGTATAAAGAAGCAAAGAACACATGGATACTGCCTTCTAGGAACTTACTTCCTCATCAGAGAGATGAACACAGGCTGCACTAACAAAAGTCCAAGGCAATGAGTCTTGGTGCTATAGCAAGACACGAGCAAAGAGAAAAGAGAAACAAAGGAGGAGAAATGATTAGCTCCAAATCAGGGAAGATTTATAAAATGTGGCATTGAACTTGGTCTGGGAGGATGGATGCAATTCAGAGGAAAACAGAAGCTGTTCCAACTGGAGGACACAACATGAGCGGAAGATAAGAGTCAGGCAAGGGTGAGGTGTGCCTGGGGCGTGCAAGTGGTGTGGGATGGCCCCTGCGGAAGCAGAGGGATAAACAACAAGAGAGTTGGGAGACTGGCAGAGAGAAGAAATTGAGGTGCCAGGCTGGGGGCAGACTATGGCAAGCCCTGAAGGATATGTAGGGAGTTCAGTCATCACTACTGACAACAGAGAGAAAGCCAAAGGTATAGAGTAGGTAAATGAAATGATGAGTGGTTTAGGAAAAGGCCTGGGGGCAGCAGAGAGGATGAGGTGGAGTAGGGAGGAAGCACGGAGGCCAGGACGTCTGCTAGAAGGTTATGCAATATGCTTGATGAGAAATGGTCAACGTGAGATGCTGGTGAAGTTGTGGGTAAAACCTCTCCCAGGGGCTTCCCTGGTGGCGCAGTGGTTGAGAGTCCGCCTGCTGATGCAGGGGACACGGGTTCGTGTCCCGGTCTGGGAAGATCCCACATGCCGTGGAGCGGCTGGGCCCGTGAGCCGTGGCCGCTGAGCCTGCGCGTCCGGAGCCTGTGTTCCGCAACGGGAGAGGCCACAACAGTGAGAGGCCCGCGTATCGCCAAAAAAAAAAAAACCTCTCCCAAAATGTGGACAACCCAATTTCCATGTCTGGTTGTAATGTTACCTGTGCGTGTGACCTGGGCCAGAGTGGGCAGAATACATCAGTGCTTCTTTAATATTGGTCTGCAACTGCCAGCAGCTTGGCTGCCTGGAAAGCTTGTTAAAATACAGATTCCCAGACCCCAGGGTCCTCCCCCGCCGGATCCTCCGAAACAGGCGGTCTAATTACTAGTGTTTACATTCAATAAACATTTATTTATGGGGGCCTACACTGCGCCAGGCACTGTGCTACCAAAAAGGAATAAATGGTGCACAATATATGCAGAGGAAGGAGCAGACCTAAAAGACAACCCACGATGCCAACATCCACATCTTCAATAACAATAACTGGTTCTTCCACTCTGGGTCTAACACTTGCTCTATTTTTGAGCTCTTATGTTTGTTTTAACCCGAGTTGTTTTTTGGTATTTATTTTCTTTTTGGCTTACCTCCTCACTGTCAGTTTATGATTAATTATTGCGCGTGTCTGTGTGCCAGCCTCTCTGTTTTCCCCACCTCACACTGACGTGACAGTTTTCAAAATTTTTGATAGTGATCCGCCATAAGAAACCCATTTACCTCTAAATACAAACAGATGAAACTGAAGTTTCAAAAATCATATTTATCCTTACAAATGTGTGATGCCTTCTGATACTTTCCTCCAATTCCATTATATTTTAAAATGCTGACTCTGGCTCACTAAAGTGACTCCACAAGTGAGTTGTAACTCACAGTGTGACTCCCATTGCATTGGAGGGAATCTGCCACTGTTAGATTCGTATGTTTCATTAGAATAGCCTTCTTCGCAGAGTCAGGCAAAACCCTAGGAGAGAAAGTTCCCTCAAGTCTAAAGGTCTTCTGAGCTAGCCAGGAAGCCATTTAAGTATCTTTTAAAAACCAGAGAAATGCAAAACCAACTGAAGCAATGAAGGTCATTAGTTACTCTTTTAGTGGAAATTACAATCTTCCAGGAATAGAAAAATTACGGAATGACAGGACTTTGACCCACCGCCCTGGCTGCCAGAAGCCCTCCTTTAGAGGACGTTGCCATAGCAACTCCCAAGAGCACTGGGGATGCGCACCCCACCACCCCACCCCACCCCCGTGTTCCCTGGGCCAGGGTATAGTTGGCATCTTGCCCGAGGGTCTCATTGGTCATTAAGAATCCTCAACCAGAGGAGAAAGCAAACCCAACAACTACCTGGGATGGTAATGCCATACTTGTATGGGACTGCATGTCTCCTTGGCACATGAGCATCTTTGCAGCCCAAGAATTAAGCATAGACATGTTTGAGAAACCAAGTCCTAATAGTAATCATCTGTACTTAGAAAAACCTGCACGTATTTGGTGTTTTAATTATTTTTTACTGCCTACGGTAATTCGTCTCATGGTTCCAATTTAAAATATGTAGTATAATTTAGAGTTGTGATTTGAAATTAAAATCTTAGGAACATCTATGAGTTTATTTCTTTTACAGGAACTGCCTAATATGGGAGATCTTGGTTGTTAGACAAAGTCATTTTTTAAAAAACTTCTATTTTGGTAACTTTCGAGTATATACAAAAAGAGAGACCAAAGTATAATAAACCCAGCCTCAACGGTTCTCCGTTCATGGCCAATCTTGCTTCTTCTATATTCCCACCCACCAAGCTCCCCTCACCACATACACACCCCAATTATTTGAAGCAAACAGCAAGCATCATATAATTTAACTTGTAAATGTTGTCATTTATCTTCAAAAACAAAAAAGCACTTTTTAACCTAACAACAATACCACTATCACACCTAATAAAATTGCTTTACTTTCTTAATGTCATCAGATACCTGTCAGCATTCACATTTGCCCAGTCATCTTTTACACACGTGTACACACGTGACACACACACACACAGAGTAAGAGACTGAAACAGAATCTGAAAAAGTCATACATTGAAATGGATAGAGGTGAGTTTTAAGTTTCCTGTAATTTATAGGTCTCCTGCCCGCCCCCCATCTCTCTATCTCTCTTGCTCTTTCTCTTTTATTTATTTTTTTTGCTGAAAATTTCTGTGGAAGAAACAGACTCATTTTGTCCAGTAAAGTTTTCCAGAGTCTGAGAATCACTCCTTGTATCCTTGTGGTTCAGTTTAACCTTTTCCTTTACCCCTTCTGCAGACTGGAAACAGCTGCATCTAGAGTCTTGACCAGATTTAGGTTCAATTTTTTTTCCTATAGAGCTACATGACAGGTGGAGGTGTGTGTTCCCATCAGGAGGCGCATACTGTCTGGTGTCTCTATTTTTGTGACATTAGCAGCCATTCATGATGACTGCCTGGCATTGATTCCTCAGGGACTACCCAGGGGTAGGAGCCCTTCATTCTTGCTACGGGTATTAGCTGGGTCACATCTATAAAGAGAAACTCCCCTTCATCGATGTTTGATGACCGGAAGAGACGGATCTCATGGGAAAGGCAGGATCAACGCTTGATTCTTTCTCTCTATTTACCAGCCTTCAAGATAATGAGACAGTTCCGTAGTAGCCCCTAAAGGCAACAAAGTTGGTTTGGGTCATTCCTTTTTTTTTTTTTTAGTGTTATTGTGAATGATGTGCTCCAGCCCGCTGCAGTCGCATCCCTACTCGCCATCAAGGGGCCCATCTTGGCTGGTGGAAGCTTCATCAGGTTGGTTCCTGAGTCTCTTAGTATAACCTTAGTAACCTTTGATAATAAAGTACTTTAAAGGGACAGGGAAAATATAAAATCTACAAATGCAGTTTAAAATGTTGAAGGGAGTATAGGGAAACTTTTTAATAAAACCAGTCATTCACCAAAGACTCTCTTGAACATGCTTGTTAAAGTTTGATCGATGTATAAACAAAATAGTCAGTTACGTTAGCTAAAACTGAAAGCTCCAAGAAAAACAAGGGTTTCAACCTTACTTAATCAAAATTTATTTTTTAAAAGGTAGTTGAACGGAATTGTTTCAAACCAATCTTTCTTTTATATGAAAACTGTCTCATAGGACATCACACAAAAAAAATCCCTGTCTGCGGGCCGTAAGCAATTCTGATGCCGGCGCTCTGTGGTACCACTCAGAGAAAGACTACACTTTCATGCAACCCATGATTCCCTCAGTGAGAATCACCCATCTCTACTGAAGTACATCTCATATCGGGGAGCTCAGCATGTCTTCGGCATCCAGTTTCCTACTGTATCCTTTTCTTACTGGGGGAAGGGGAAATTCCCTTTTCATTCCATAACCAGTGATTATCAGACACCGGGCTAGCGGCAGGGACACACTGATGACTAAATCCCTGCGAAGCCGGGAAGCAGACAAGTGAACAACTATGTTTTAACCCAAGTATCAATACTTTCCAAAAGGGTGTGGGAGCAGGAAAGAGGGCCGATAACTGCCTAAGGAAGGCAGAGCGAGCTCTCGAAAGAAGGTGGGTGTTTAAGCTTTGCCTCCCTAGAGCAGTCAGACTTTGCCAGGTGGAAAGCACCAAAGGCATTCCAGGTCGGGAACACGGTAAGCACAGAGAACAGCAAGAGTGCAGAGGCTAAAACAGAAGAGTGAGAAAGTGCCCTTAAGGCTGGCTTCCCTTGACCAGCGGCGCTAGTTCTGCCCTCCAGACCACATTGCAGTGAATAAAACCGCTGATGTCTAGTGAGTGCGAGCACGGTTCTAGACATCATTTAATGTATTCCCTCATTTCATCCTTATAACAATCCCATGAGGAAGGTACTCCATTTTGCAGATGAGCAGGGAGGGGTTAAGAAACTTGCCCAAGGCCCCAAGATCAGGGGAGGCAGGGCCAGGATCCAGACAGGATCCAGGAATCCAGACAGCTTGGCTCTAAGCCAGCTCTCTCACCACTCTGCTAAATACCTCCCAGACACAAGCTCCTGCCTCTTCCACCTCCTGTTATCACATGAAGATAGCTGGAAGGGCTGTCACCAATTTTCAAGAGTATGTCTGCGCAGGGTGTGATGAACTGACTGAAGAGATGCCAGGAGCGCTCCTCAAAGACACCAGCCACCAGCACCAAGACTGCAGAAAGCGAGGATTATGTTCACACCTCTTTAGGACACACATCCCTGGTCCCTTCACCTCTTCCCCAGGCGTCCCATCCCTCCTCTGGCCAGGCTCCAGGTGTGACTCTTTTCAGACCAAATGCTCCCACCGGGCATCTGGTCCCTACGGATGGGGGGAACCAGGAGGGGCCTTGAATCCATTTGTTCTGGATTCCATAGCTCTACCTATACAGTCTTGTTTTGTTTTTTTTTTTTTAATTAATAGGCTGTACTTTTTAGAGCAGTTTTAGGTTTACAGAAAAATTGAGTAGATTGTGCAGAGACTTCCCATATATCTCCTCCCCCATCCTCCCATCCCACCTACAGTGTCTCCTAGTACGAACATCTTGCTTCAGTGTTAGAACATCTTGCATTTGTTATAACTGATGAACCAATGTTGATATGTTATTAACCAAGTCCACAGATCACAGTAGGGCTCACTCTTTGTGTCATACATTCTACGGGTTTTGACAAATGCATAATGTCACGCATCCATCATTATAGTATCATACAGAGTATTTTCACTGCCCTAAAAGTCCCTGTGTTCCACATATTCATGCCTCCCTCTCTCCTCATAAACTCTGCTGACCACTGATCATTTTACTGTATCTACTAGTTTGTCTTTTCCAGAATGTCATGTAGTTGGAATCATACAGTATGTAGCCTTTTCAGACTGGCTCCTTTCACTAAGTATTTACTTAAGTTCCTCTGTCTTTTCACGGTCTGATAGCTCATTTCTTTTTATTATCAAATAATATCCCATCATATGATGTACCACCATTTATCCATTCACCTCGTGAAGGACATCTTGGCTGCTTCCAATTTTGGGCAATTATAAATAAAACTGCTCTAAAAATGTGTGTGCAGGGTTTTGTGCGGTCATTAGGTTTTCAACTGATTAACTCATTTGGGCGCAGCCTTTTTTTTTTTTTTTTTTTAACATCTCTATCAGCATACTGGCTTATTTTGAATTTACAGGCAGCTAAAACCCTCAAGGATTCTATTTTCCTGATGCAACTTTTGAATCTCAGTATGTCCTATTACACTGGTTCTTGTTTGACATGGTCCGTCATTCAAACCCACAGCCCTTAATGGTGTCATCAATCACACTTGTTCTCCTGTCCGGCATCATGACATCCACACATTTGAGATCTGCGTGTCATCTGTCCTCGTCTACACTGCTGGAGGTGGATGGAGGTCGATCGGTACTGGAGCCCTGTGACTCCCACAGGGATCTATTATTAATTTTATATTATTTTTATATAATTTTATATTATTATTTAATCTATTATTTAATTTATTAATCAGCACTTTATGAATATGACAGGCCATCCAGTTTGCCGCTACATTCCATCCACGTTACTCCATCCTGCCCACAAAGACATAATAAGAGATTTTCTTAAACGCCTTGTTGAAACCTGCCGCATTCCTAATCTCTGAGTGCCTGTAAGTGCTGATCTGCTTGGCGGAAGCTGAGAATTACTCTGAGGTATAGAACAGCTCTCAGGAGAAGAACCAAACACCATTAGGACCTGCCCATCACATCCCATGGCACAGCCTGATCCAAGCCCCAGGGTGACCTTGCCGATCTGCCATTCACAGAATTCACAGAAACACGTGATGACCCCCTCACCCACGGGGGGGGGGGGAATTTTGAAGCAAAAATGGCTGCACACAGGTGGCCAGAGGATTCCTGAGTGCTGCAGAACCATTATTCAGAGACGGGTTGTGGTCACACTGCACGATGCCCATGAGGTCATGGGAAGCAGAATGAGGAAGTACAGACTTTGAAGAGGGGCGGCTGTGGACAGGCATCTTTCTCACTCAGGGGGGCTACGTAATTTTCCAGGTCCGGTGCAAGGTGAAAATGCAGAGACCTCGCTGGGGATGCAGAAGTCAACCTCCCCTCCCCACCAGACTGCAGGCCCAACCCACAACAAACAGGAGATCCCCACAGTATTGCAGCCTCGACTCTAGGGCGTGTTTGGGACCTGGATCCGGGGCGGGGCGGGGGGTGAGGCCCCTGCCTGCTTGCCACTCTGCTCACCGAGGTGCTGCTGGCCGGGGGGGAGATGGTGATCTGTGCCTGAGGAGGACCCTTCTCATACCTGCGCTCAGGCCCCAGCGAGGGGCGGGCGGTCACAGTGGAACACAAGCCTCCCCCTACCGATGCAACCTGGCCACCGCCCTGGGCGGACGACCCAGGGCAGTCATGTAGGGTGGGGTGGAGAGGGGGAGGGTGGGCAGGGCTGGCGCCCAGAAGCCCATCCCGGGAGGAGGCCTCACACGTGAGCTGAGGCCCCACGCTCCCAGCGTGTACGTCATCATCCTGTTGAGCTTCACTGACAAAACACACATTCAACAATGGAAGTACTAAGAACTACAAGACGGCGGCCTCAGAGCATGAATTCCCAAGCGCAGGGCCTTCTGAGCACCAGGCTCTGTGCGACTGCATAGCTCACATGTCCATTTAGCCAGCCCTATAAGGCCTTTTTTCTCCTTAAAATCACTTTTAGTTCAACAAAAAGGCCATGGACACTTGCTTTTCTCCCAGTTAGACTAGGGACCTGCGCCTGCATCAGCAGATCCTGGAAGTGAGCACACTCAGAAGCACTACGAACTCCTAAGCTTCCAGCTTTTGTAAATATCTTTCTGCAGCTAGATGGGCTTTTTATAACTAATTAAATTAAAATACCATTTTAAATTAAAATATCATTTGTGTTTACTAAGACAGTTACATGTACTTCTTTTAGCTGATGTAAGATAACATTTATCTGACAAGGGGTAATCAAGACTTTGGAAACCAAGACAGGTAAACATTATGTAGGACAACTATAATATACACATACATATCATGGTAGGTAAACATTACGTATGACAATTATATGTTATACATAAATATATAAAATTATATACAAGTTTCATACACATATAAAACCATATGTATACAAGAATACCCATTTGTCCTATAAATACATACGGTATGGTCTAGCTGCTGTTGGGAAGGTAAAGTTCTGCAACTCACTATGCGCACACTTTCTTTTAGCAAGTTGTGTCCAATTCTATATCCCAGTGGGATGACTGCTTTAAAAAATACCACATGGGGACTTCCCCGGGGGCACAGTGGTTAAGAATCCATCTGCCAATGCAGGGGACGTGGGTTCGATCCCTGGTCCGGGAAGATCCCACATGCCGTGGAGCAACTAAGCCCGTGCGCCACAACTACTGAGCCCACGTACTGCAACTACTGAAGCTTGCTCGCCTAGAGCCCGTGATCCACAACAAGAGAAGCCACCGCAGTGAGAAGCCCGCACATGGCAACGAAGAGTAGCCCCCGCGCGCCACAACTAGAGAAAGCCCACGTGCAGCAACAAAGACCCAGCGCGGCCAAAAAAAAAAAAAAAAAAAAAAAAAAAAAACCACGTTACCCAGCAGCTGACTCATGTTTAGCTTGTGATAATTACAGTCCATGGATGATTTCTAGCCATGCTTGTATAGCGTCATTTCTGATTCATTTTTATATTGGATACATTTGTCTGTTTGCTTTTTTCTTCCTGTTTTTTCTTTCTTCTATGCTTTCTTCTCTCGTTCTCTGGTTCCGTTCCATCATTTTGAATTTTAATCTAGTTTTCAAGTCACCAACAGCCAGAGCCCACTTGGTATTGTTGGGATGGTTTATGCCACTAGTCTCTACTCTGCCACCTGGGCCAGCTAAGAAATAAGACCCAACTGTATGCTCAGAGCCAAGGCAGGGTATAAGGAAAACAGGTAGGGATCCAGAGAAAATCTAAACAACTGTAAGGGTAGACCCTCGACTAATTGTAAAAGAAAAAAAGAATAGAGGAGCCCCCAAATGATGCCCATTTTGGAATGGGCTGTGATTTTAAGCAGAAAATTTTCCCAACAAATTATGGGCTTTGGGGGCTTCCCTGGTGGCGCAGTGGTTGGGAGTCTGCCTGCCAATGCAGGGGACACGGGTTCGTGCCCCGGTCCGGGAGGATCCCACATGCCGCGGAGCACCTAGGTCCGTGCGCCACAACTGCTGAGCCTGTGCTCTAGAGTCCGCGTGCCACAACTACTGAAGCCCATGTGCCTAGAGCCCATGCTCCGCAACAAAAGAAGCCACTGTAATAAGCCAGTGCACCGCAATGAAGAATAGCCCCCGCTCACCACAACTAGAGAAAAGCCCGTGCGCAGCAACGAAGACCCAATGTAGCCAAAAACAATAAATAAATAAAATAAAATAAATAAATTTAAAAACAATTATGGGCTTTGACTAACATCAAACCAGTCTGCATTCGCTGCCCATAAGCCACGGACAGGAGAGCTAGACACCCACTCCACGAAGATGCTTCACAAGGAAACTAAATTACACTCAGGTCACCCATCGTCTCAGCTTTCTGTGCACGAATCATTCAAGACCACGGCTTTTCCTGGTCCCTTTACTGGTTTCAGGATGCCAGGTGTGTGTGGGGCTTGGGATTGGAGGAAGGAAGCCCCGGGATGGGCTATGTGGACAATTTACATGATGGAGAAGGAGACGAAAGCACTACAGTGATCTTCTGTGGACCTCCGCTCCGTGGCGAACTATAAATCTCTAAAAAACTTTTTTTCGACTAGTTGTGTATCTATTTGATACACAAGGAAAGCCTAACTAAATCTTCCACTACTTCATGGTAAGTTTTGCAAGGCCAAATTAAATGGCTCGACAGGATAAATTTCTTGTAAAAGCAAAGAAAGGGATAGTCCACAAAAACAAACAGAGCAACTTCTCTGGTAAGGGATGAAAAGGACATCCCATGGGATGTTTAGCTAATCCCATGTGTAAAAAGCTAACCCTCATTTCTGGGTAAAGCATAACCCACTTTGTACTATGAAATGAAGGCTGTCAGCAGCTAAAACACACATTTTTGTCTTCAGAGAAAGGAAGTCTACGGACAAAAGCACTAGAACCCTCCATAGTTCTCATGCAGGAATTAATCTGTAGTGTTTGCTTTGTAGCTCTTCCAAAAGAGAGATCTAAAAAGGAGGTTTAGTTCTCCTTTACTGAAATATATAGAACCAATGACTCTGCCTAGATAGAGTCCTTCGTGTACATTGGCTTTATTTAATGTTATGGTGGCTCTAATCACAAAAGAAGGACCTCATATGATTTATCCAACACTGTTCAAAGTCCAGATCACATCTTTCTGGAAAATAATTCCTTCCTCTTCTCAAGTGTTAGGCATACTGGCAGCCATCTTCCTTAATATCGCAAAATTCTGAATCTTCTCTGAAGTTGGCTTCAATTTTTCCTGGTCTTTTATCCAGATCCTGCAAAAATACTGTCTGAAGACGCGATGTGAAACTAAACTATACACCACTAAGGGGGAA
This sequence comes from Aethalodelphis obliquidens, assembly GCF_003676395.1. Taxonomy (NCBI): domain Eukaryota; kingdom Metazoa; phylum Chordata; class Mammalia; order Artiodactyla; family Delphinidae; genus Aethalodelphis; species Aethalodelphis obliquidens. Next base: position 14,020,407 of record NW_020837973.1, read on the forward strand.
AAGAAGCTGGCAAATAAGCTATGACCCTCTGAATTGTAAAATGCATCCCAATTTCAAACCTGTGTAAACGTGAAGGTATGTCAAGGAGAAGGGGGATATATTTCTTAGGAATCAACAAAATATACGATTTTAAATAACTGAGAAAAAAGTGGGTAATCATGCAATGGAGCAAAATAATGACTCGATTCATTGCAAATCAGAGACTAAGTCAAACTCGAAGGTGTTTCTTTTTTTTCACCAGAGAAGTACTTCTTTAGTTGTGATGACCAGAAAAGTGAATTAGAAGCAAGAGAGGTGAGAAGCATGAAGAAAAATAAACAGGCGAGCTTCTTTACAGAGGGAGATGAGAAATTCTGGAAGCCACCCATAGGCAGGGAGGCGTCACACTGCAGCAACCAGAAAGGGTCCGAGTCGGGCTGGCTCCAGTAGAAACCGGTGGCGATAATCCAGTGAATTCAGGGAACGTGCCCAGCTCAGCAAGGCACGCTGGACAAGCCATAAGACAGTGGGGAGGAGCAGCGGGGAGTTTGCGTTCTTGAGCCCGGAGAGTGGGAGGGGCGAGGGCGCAGCTGGAGTGGAACCAAGTCCATCTGAGGTCAAGGCAAGGCGAAATCAGGCTTGCTTTACCCCAGCTCTGCAATGGAATTAAGAGAAAAGCCACAGGCAAATCAAGTCAGGAGCACCGGGCCATGCGGTGGGCTCTTTAGCGCCACCTAGTGTATAATGTCTGCCCATCCACCTTGCCTCACACCTGTCCCAGGTGGTCACTGCAGCTCAGTAGAAGCTGACTTCCAAGCAGGGTTGGGTGAGTCAACCTCTGCTGCCCCTTCCGGCTGAGTTACCAGTAAGTTAAATACTAACTCCAAGATTCCGTCACAGAAAGGAGCTAGAAGAAGAAAGAAGAGATCTGATCAAAGTCACGCATTGCAGTGGAGCACAGGAGGATAAGAGGGATGATGGCGGGTTGGCAGTGTACAGAAAACGGACAGTGAAACCCAGACGCACAGAGGGGGGAAAAGAAATAAATACGAGGTCAAGCAGCTGTTGTCATGGCAGCCCGGTTGGTTTACATGGGATTGTATGCAAATGGCAATGAGATATATACTGTGTGTCTGCCCAGTGGCACCTGCAGAGTTTGAGTTTTGGCCCCAATCACACAGCTGTTAAGAAACACCTCCATCCTCCTCTCTACGCCTCAGTATTTTCATCTGTAAAGTGGACAGTGGCTAGATAAGTCCTTCCCCAAACTGACTGACCATCACATTACTCAGGACACTTTTTCAAAATACAGATTCCTGGGCTCCATTCTGGACCTGGGAGAGACGAATCCTTGGGGTAAGGCACAGAAATCTACGTGTTAATAGCTAGGTTTGCAAACACTGAGCTACAATGATCTCCCCAGGCTTTTCCCATCCAAACATTCTCTGAGTCCATGAACCGTAAACCTAGAAGCAATACCTCACAACTGATCCAAATCCAAGCTGAACTTGGGGCCTCTTCCTTCATAAATAAATAAATGCATACACTGGGTACAAGACACAGTGGCAGGGGTTAAAGAGGCTTCTAAGAAGACTAGCTCTTGGGTAGGGGGTACGGGGGCCAGACATACAGTAATGAATTCAATGAACCATTATGGGCATGCCTGAGAAAGAAAGAAGCTGAGGTGTAATGAGGATTTACCATTTGCTAGATATTTTCACATCGACCTCGCAATTTTTGTTGAAGTATAATTGATTTACAACATTGTTAGTTTCAGGTGTTAATTTCAGGTGTGCAGCAAAATGATTCAGTTACATTTTTTTTTCAGATTATTTTCCACTATAGGTTATTAAAAGATACTGAATATAGTTCCCTGTGTTATACGGTAAATCCTTGTTGCTTATCTGTCTTGTGTATAGTAGTTTGTACCTGTTAATCCCATACCCTCTTTTTTTTTTTTTTTTTTTGCGGTACGCAGGCCTCTCACTGTTGTGGCCTCTCCCGTTGCGGAGTACAGGCTCCGGACGCGCAGGCTCAGCGGCCATGGCTCACGGGCCCAGCTGCTCCGTGGCATGTGGGATCTTCCCAGACCAGGGCACGAACCCGTGCCCCCTGCATCGGCAGGCGGACTCTCAACCACTGCGCCACCAGGGAAGCCCCTAATCCCATACTCTTAATTTACCCCTCCCTCCCACTTCCTTTCCTCTTTGATAACCATAAGTTTGTTTTCTACATCTTCATCTCATTTAATGCTCCTGCACCGCCCGATGAAGTTAATATGTGGAAATTATACACTCATAAATAGACTAGGTTAGAGCAATTTGTCTAAAACCGTCCAGCCTCTAATTGAAAGAGTTGGGTCTTCTTGACTCCAAGTCCACTTCCCTATTTACACACCATGTATGGAGTCCCTTGGCATCTCACTTTAACCAACCAATCTAAAGCACCAGAATGTTCTAGACAGCAGGGTTGAAAGAGCAATTGTCATATGGGCTCCTGCCTTTTAAATGCCCCGTCAGCTGTGGTCACCCACTCATCAGCTCACATCCACATTCCGTTCAAGACCCCATTCCAATGCACCTGACCCTGTCCAGGGTCCCCCAAAAGGAATTCAGCCACTGTGCAGTTCCAAGACTGGCAGCCTTGCCACAGCTGTCGATGATCTTCTTGTGCCTCCAGCTCCTTCACTGTGAAAACCCAAGGATGCAAGCAACTGGACTTCAGCCCCGCTGCTTCCACGTGGCCCCCACCCCACCTCGGCTCTGCCCTGCTGGTTGGCCTGGTCCAGCCCATCCCTACCCTCCTCCCCCTCTTCATGGGAAGCCTGGCCAGGGCTCTACCTCCCCAGCTCCAGCCAATCCCTTTCCAGGTGAAAGAACCCCGATCACACTCTAATACACATTGTCCAAGATCACGGGCACGTAGACATGGGCCTCCTGGAATGACCATTCCCCGTCAAGATGCTAGGCTCGGCAACAAGATTCACACAGCCCAGGCCCTCTCCCTCCCAGGCTGAGGCCACGATGTTCCAGAACTAGGACTGAGGCTTCCACACCCCTTGAGCCAAGGGTCTGGACTGAACTGACCACCACAAGGTCCACTTCTACGTCAAGGTGAACGAGCCTGCAGCTGGCCCGGTCAGCCCCGCAGAGCTGAGGACCATCCTGTCTCTCCTAAACTCCCTGCTAGAAAATGAGACATTCTCTCAGGCTGCCAAAGAGACCAAGGCTGAAATAGTTGAACAAACGGTAAGAAACTGTGGATTAGAACAAACAGATGACTTCAGATCCGAGAGACCACAGTATCCTGCTTGACACCTTGTCCGGCATACTTAGGATTGGACAGTAAGTTATACACTCACCACTAAATCCAAACAAACACACAACGCAGAGAAGCAGCTATCTAATTTGTTTCAAATGTCCAAAACATCAAGACTGAGCACTGAGTTAGTAATTCTGCCATCCTGGGAGGGCCACTTATCGGAAGGCCAAGATCAAGTGTCCTTTATCGGTGTACCAAAGCCGTGCGGGTCAGCAGGGCTGACCCAGGGTCACCCCGTTTATGAACACAGCCTCCCTAAGACACGGGCAAGCAGCCTCCCCACACAAACATTCCCTTACTATCAGGAAAGCCATATCCAGTAGTCGTCCCAGGAAGAACATCACCTACGTTTCTTATTGGATGCCAAAATGTTCCCCAAAACCCACATAACACCCAGAACGGGATGTGGACTCTTGTCATCACAGTTTCCACAGATACATTCAGGGGGCAGAACAGTGATGACACACGTGGGCATCTGTCCCTACAAAAGGCAACAGCAGGAACGGGTCAGTCAAAGCTGGAGATTACAATCCTACTTGGTGTGGCTGCCTGACCAACACAGGGTGGGAAATGTTTTCAAAACTTGAGTAAAAATAAAAAGGGTGTGTGCAGGTCCACTGGATGTCCTTCTAGTCGCTGGCATAGGACGGGGGATGTAGGCCATCACTCCCAGGGCACGGGGAGCCACGACCCCTGGAAACTCCACCTCCAAACCGGAGGCGCAGGAGAAAGCACAGCCAATATCTGGGCACCAGTATTCTGACTCAGGAAGGCCCACTCTGGGCCCACATGCCAATGGCCACTGTCCAGCTGGATCGTGATTGGCAGTGCCACCTCAAGGCCCAAGGCTTGTTGTGTCATCCGGGTCGGAAAGCCCTTTCTGGTTCTTTCCTATGGGTCCAATCAAAAGAGAAAACAGAAGTGGAGACAGAAATACAGAGAGAGAGACAGAGATGCCTGTGCATCCGTGCACAGGGCATGAGAGAGAACCGGTAGCTGCCTCGTGGACCCCGGTCCTCGAAATTCCCCAGACTGTGCTTCTGGAACATTCCAAACCAAGAGTAAACTTGAGATGAGAATGAATCTCCTTTGATGGCTGTCGATTCTTCAGGGTCCCCGACTCCAAGCCCAGGACCTCCAGTACCCCTGGGCAGGGTTTGAGGAGCAAACCAAGCAGAGCCTCTCCCACCTACTCAGATGGAGGGCGTGTGTGAACACACGGGCAGGAGCAAGCTCCCCCTGTAACGAAACCGCCCTGTCCGGTGGATTAGTGGAACGTGGCCCTGGAAGTGCAAAGAATTCGCAAATCAGGCTTCCAGCACCTAAGAAGTTATTTTTATTTAAAGTAATACTTTAATGTCTTCTTTTACAATTTGTGATTTTAAAACTAACTTTCAGTATATAGCACACACAAGTAGTAATATAAAATTTAATGGAACATTTTTAAGTGGGAAACTGTGATTCGGAAAAAGAACCACGGGGCAAGGGCTGTGGCCCGAATGAGTTCACAGCCGGGGTGCCACAGACGTGAGGCAGCTCGCTCCACAATTCTTACTGTTTCTGACAAATGAGGAAACTGAAGCTCAGAAGATTAAGTCCTTTAACTGGGCTCATCTTGCTAGAAGCTAGTTCACCTCTAGTTCACCCCTCCTCCTTAACCCCGCCCCCCACCACACACACACACACACACACACACACACACACACACACACACACAAACACACACACACACACACTAGCCTGCCTTTGAGAGCACTTATTTCTACTATATCTCAGTCCAAAAAGCAATTGAGAGAGCTTAAATGTCCACTATAACACGGAATAAATACAAAAAGATAAGGAAACTGGCAAAGAGAAAATAAAAGACAATTACTCAGGTTTCAGCTTAGCCCACAGGAATTCAAACCATGAGTTGAGATGTAAAATGACAGCCACAAATTTGGTCCTGAGAAGACCTCTTTGCGGTAAGAACTTGATATTTCATCATTAGGAAAACCCTTTTTCACCCCAATAGAAGAAGGCAAACTAACACAGTGAACATTTCCTTATCTTCTTAATATGAAAAGGATCAATCAATAAAACACAACGAGTGTGTAGGTGAAGCGGTGAAGGTCACAGACCACCACCCCAAGCTCACTTTGAGAGCCTGGGAGCCGCAATAATGATCTGAACAACAATGCAACCCTGACTTGTTAAAAGTGAGGTCAGTCAGACAGAGAAAGACAAACATCATATGATATCACTTATATGTGGAATCTAAAAAAAATGATACAAGTGGACTTATTTACAAAACAGAAATAGAATCACAGACAAAGAAAACAAACTTATGGTTACCAAAGGGGATGGGGGAGAGATACATTAGGAGTTTGGGATAACATATACACAATACTATATATAAAACAGAGAAACAACAAGGACCTACTGTATAGCACGGGGAACTATATTCAATATCTTATAATAACCTACAATGGAAAAGAATCTGAAAAGGAACAGATACACATACATATATATGTATGTATGCATATATGTGTGTGTGTGTATATATATATATATATATATATAAAATTGAATCACTTTGCTGTACACTAGAAACTAACACAACACTGTAAATTAACTACACTTCAATTTTTTTTTTTTTTTTTTTGCGGTACGTGGGCCCCTCACTGCTATGGCCTCTCCCGCCGTGGAGCACAGGCTCCGGACATGCAGGCTCAGCGGCCACGGCTCACGGGCCCAGCCGCTCCGCGGCATGTGGGATCCCCCCGGACCGGGGCACGAACCCGCGTCCCCTACATCGGCAGGTGGACTCCCAACCACTGCGCCACCAGGGAAACCCTACACTTCAATTTTTAAAAAATGGTTAAAAAAAGTGAACCTCTTGGGATGTTTGTTTGTTTTTAATGCTTTTCACCGTTTGCCAAAAAGGAGCAATAAAAGAGGAAGACAAGATAGTGACTGGACGTGTTATAGGAGGGAGTAATGCCACCCCCTCCAACACCCGCAGTTTCCAAACTCCCGTGGCTGTGCTAGAAGGTGGGAGCATCACCAGCAGGCCTGCCCTCCCGTGCACACCCGTGGGCGGCCGGAACAGCCCTACAGCTCTCTCTAATTAAACAAGGGAAACAAAGCCGTCCTTTAGCACAGTCCAAACCAACTTCTAGCAGAAAAAAATGTCCTCCTGAGAACTCCACCTGAGATTCCCAGGGCCAAATTAACTCTCCAAACATACAGACAACGCCCGCGAAAAACAATGCCAGGAAGCAGAGTAAGAGCACACGTGATGAGCAAAGGCGACAGTTTCTCATTAAGCTCTCCAAAAGAGCGACTCAGCTTCTGTGTTTATAACATGCGGCGTTAAACACCAACAATAGAAGAAGACGCCTCGACGCAGCCACAAAGAGCAAACACCAGGAGCCTGGCGCTGAACGGGATCCACATTTCAATCATAAGCTGGCATTTCAATCGGACGAGAAGTGAATGCGAGGTAAAACTCTGCTCACAAATGACAGAGAGATGCCTTTGGTCAGCTCTTCACATGTCTTTTTAGAATGACCCCAACCATGCAGTCAGCAACGTCAGAACTTCAGACCTGCTTTCCCCAAAAGGGATTGGCTATTCTGAACGAGGAGGACAGGAGTTCTTTGGCAAAAGGCGTTTCAAAAGCTTGGTAAAGACACAAGGTCAAGACGCTGCCCGGGGTCACACTCAGTAGCAACACAACCCTGAAAACCTGTCTCCTTGGCCGGCTGTGATCGTATTTGTCATCCCATTGCTTCCCCAGGAAAACGTTTTTTCCTTTCACGCACTCGAACTTGATTCCCACCTGTATATCATTTGCTTGTTCACTTGTTTACCATTTGCTGACACCAAACTGTAAGCTCCATGTGGGGAGGACCCACTCTGTCCAGATCACCAGCGTCACCCCCGGATGAGGTCAGCACCTGGCCAAAAGCAGGTGCTCAATAATGCGTTTCTGCATTGTGGCTCATTCCATGTTTGTTGAATGGATGAGTCAATTAACGTAATTAAATAATCATGCATGTAATTAACGTCATCATTAATCATGAACTTCCTGAAGCACACTATCATAACAGTAACAGCTTGCCAAAATGGGGGGGAAATTGCATAAGGAGCATGAAAATGTCTGCACAGTTTCTGAAGACCTTTTGAGAAGCAAGGGATAACACGATGGCCCTGGGACCCTGGCTTAGGTTAATTTGTATCTCTTTAAAGGGAAGTCAGTCTGGCTCTCCTAACTTGCCACCGTGCTGAATAAAGACCTGTTGCGAGCTTTACTGTGGTATCGACGTGATTGGTCAGGTCAAGGAGGATGGTGCCCTGGGCAGCGGATGGCATCCTCTGGAGCAGCCATGCTCATGTGAAAGCCACACCCATACACAGTACATGTCTGGGCTTCTTTCTACACATCTGGGAGTTCTTCTAACTAGAAGCCAAAGATCATCACTGACATTCTAAAGACAATACCCAACCATGGTTCTTTTGTCAACAGCCATGCTTTTGAATGCCACAGGCACGCGGCAAGCATGTCATGAATCTTGGGCTCATGAGCCTTAAGACATCCACCTTCTGTGCCAGGCAAACCCATACACAGCAGAGATTCCACGGGCAACATCAGAGCTACAATACTCAGTGATATTATTAAAAGGGAAACATTTTGGGCTTCCCTGGTGGCGCAGTGGTTGAGAGTCCGCCTGCCGATGCAGGGGACACGGGTTCGTGCCCCAGTCCGGGAAGATCCCACATGCCACGGAGCGGCTGGGCCAGTGAGCCATGGCCGCTGAGCCTGCGCGTCTGGAGCCTGTGCTCCACAAAGGGAGAGGCCACAACAGTGAGAAGCCCATGTACCACAAAAAAAAAAAAAAAAAA
>NW_020837973.1:14028693-14056685 GCF_003676395.1 Aethalodelphis obliquidens
AAAAAAAAAAAAAAAAAAAAAAAAAAAAAGTGAAACATTTTAATGGAAACTATCAATTTCCACGCTGATAAATGAAAGCTAGTATTCGTTCATGCTAGTTAATTAACAAACAGAAAAAGCAACTTTAGGATCATATTTTCCATTTCCACTAGATTATATTTTAAAAGCTATTCTAATGAACTTAGAACTTGAGGCAAAAGTGAAACTTTATCATCAAATATCTTTAAATATTTAGATTCACTTATAAGATAAAGGTTAAATTTAACATATGTACCATTTTTTTCCATAAACTATGAAAATAAACTGGTTTAAGGCCCTCACTAAAGCTTTCTGATACTCTACACGACGCGACAATGCAAGCTGTTGTTTTGAATTTATCCCAAAGGTAATTGGAAGTTAAATTCATAAGGTATGCAAGAAAATATATATTCATTCCTAAAGAGATGATTTAATAGATGAAGTATGTTTTCCAAACTACAGTCAATATCCGCAAGATATATCCATTCATGGAACAGGAACTCAGCTGACAAGAGGAATTTTATATAATGTCCCTTCCTCCAGCTTAGGAGCCACTTCCTCCACATACAAAGATGGATTTGGATTTTATGAAATTCATGAGCAACCGAGCCCCAGGGCTAGAGACCACAAGGTTGCCTCCTGACTCCTGGTGCAATTCTCCTCGGGGGACCTGGGATGGGCAAGTCAGCAGCGGCTGCAGTCTTGCACACCACCGTCCCTGAACCCTGCTGTCTGAATGGATAGCTTTAGTCCTTGCTTTTGTATTTTGTTGTTATTTCTCAGGAAAGCTTGAATTTTTTTAAACACTGAGGGCATGCATGCTTTTTGTCTGTGATCACCCCGTATTATGTGCACCAGCTACAGGAGAGCTGGAAGAGAAGAGATCAACAGCTCTTCTCAAGAGATTTTATCAACAACAAAAAAGCCCTTCAGCTGGGTTTGACAACAAATATAGCTATTAAACGGACCGGGTCGATGTTCATTTCAACAGGTCTTGGTGGCGTTTGAGCAAACATAACTGTCCATTTGTAGTTCAGGAACATATAAAAATATTTCCTTTGAATAATAAATACATTTTCTAGTGACAAGAATTCTCCCTAGGAAAGGTCTCCCAGGATCGAGTTACCCTCATCATTTGAAAGAAGGTGGTACTCCATCAGCTGGACGGTAAACATCTTGCTTTGAGGAGACGTGCAAGTCAAATGCAAGCCATGACTACTGAGGGCAGTAGAAAGTGACTTTTACAAACTCTGGCTTATGTGGCAGCAGGGAAGAAGGGAGGGGGACGTCCCGGGGGAAGGCCTGAAGCTCACGGCTGGGACCTTTGGAGGGGCCTGCTGAGCCTTGGGGAGATCTGTCAATACACCAACTCCAGACGCTCAAAACCCCAGAGGTGTGGTTGGGTCCGCTCAGCAGAGTCTCCACACGGGCCTATGAGATCATGTGGTGGGCAGTTCTGCCCTTGGGAACACTGCGATTCTACCTTCCTAAGCTTCCCCGTGCTCACGGCTTCCACACTTGGTGGCGTGCAGTTTTCAAAAAGGGTCGCGTGGTCACCAGCTCATCGTGGGGCCTTGGGACTCAGTTTCTTCATCTATAAAATGAGGGGTAAAACTGAAGCCAGGATTCCCCACCTTTCATTTCATCATACGGGCGCCTTCTTTTGAAAGGTTTTAGCTGCTAACAAAATACACAGCACAGTCTACTAGGTCAGAGTGAGTGCAACCTTGTCACGGAAATAAGCCTCTTCCCCAGCTGTCTGAAATACCGAAAGCAGGTCAGTACCTCCAAAGAGCTGGGGAGCTCGGGGTCCTAGGTGATTCTAACAGATTCATGCTATGACTCCTGGGCTGAAATCTGCGACTCTGGATGTCCATTTCGTTCAGTGCTACACAGATCAGCAAAACACACACCCAGGAGCGCCAGTGTGGCTTTCTGGAAGCACACGAGCAGGAAGGGGCAGCACCGTAGCATCTGGCTCCAAACCAGACCTCGAATGTAAACAGTGACACTCGGGACTCAAGGTGCCCTGGTCTGTGACAAGTTAGGACACTACTTGTTTTGAGTGTTGTGCTAATGAGGTCAAGGTATGAATTCTCTCTGCCTTTTAGTTCAATTAGGCCCAGCCTATCCTAGGATCGCAAGTTCCTGCAAAGCTGGGCCACGTGCCAGGCTTGACGCCCACCCCCCGGGGCACGACTCCGCCAAGCCCGTGGGAGCCAGCCAGGGCAGTAGCCCTGCACGACTGGGCGGGGGGGAGCCGGGAGGTGCCACTCAGGCTCTTTTCTGCGTGAGTCACCTTTGGAGGCACAGAGAAGCCCTGTGTTCAGTTCCATCCATCTCGAGAATGGACCACCGAAGTCAGATGCAGCCTTTACATGGCAAGCAAACACTGAGTCCCGGAAGTAAGAAAGGCAAAAAGAAATGCTTTAAGCTTGCCCGAAGATCTAATGCACAAGCTATAATAACACAGCAGTCAGACTGACTCCTTACCCAAATACCAGAAACCATAAACCAATAGCTGGACCAACTGCAGACCATCTATAAGAGATCAGGCGTTGGAAAGGTATCCATCTGCAAAAAGCAACGCTGGAAGCAAGCGAGAGAGGAGGGCAGTGCTCCACAATTCTAAGGGAAGATTATTCCCCACCCAGAGTTCTAAACTGAGCCAAACCAGCAATCAGCTGGAAGGGTGGGATAAACATATTTTCTGCACACGAGTTCTCCAAAACATGCTAGAGGATGTCCTCTCTCCATACCGAAGAACCCACCAAGAAAGAGTCCCGTAACAGAAAATAGACGCCAAGAACTCAGAGCAAACACAAGAAAACCTTCGACCTTAAACCATCATGAATAATCTCAAGGAGAAGAAACGGGTGCTGCTGACTCTCCTGACCCCGTTCTCAGCAGGGGTGCAGTAACAGAGGCTCTCACACAGGAGAGGGGGAACGGGGTGATGATGCAGGTGTCCTGCAGGGACAGAAGACCCAGGGGACAATCAGACTAGATCAGAACAGGGGGAGGAAGACTCCAAGAAGGGTGGCTCCCAGGGAAAGAAAGAGAAGAGAAACTGAAGTGGGGGCCTGATAGAGTTGACCTTTATCAAAAGGAGTTCTCCAGAAATGCTGGAGAGTTAGAAAGATCGAACAGAAAAAAATGCTAAGAGCAACAGCAAAATAGAGTTGCACAAGAAAGGGCCTGTAAACGTGGATCTCCTTCCCCACGAAAGCGACAGCCAGGCTCATCCGCCCTCAACCCGCTCAATCTCAGGAACTCACCCTCCTCCTTCAAAGAGAAATCAGCTGCCACTGGCAGGTGACCCTTAGCCACCTGCCCTCCAGGTGTGCCCACCTTTCCCCCTGGTCCTCAGGTGTCAGAGGAGCAGGTGTCCTTCTAAGCCCAGCCGCCACGGGCTTCCCCAGAGCCCCCTGCTGTCCCTCTTCCCTTCCCCTGTCTCCACCCTTCCCTCTCCATTCCCCCATCCTCAAAAATGCCAGCACCTGTCAGAGGACCCATCGGGCATCAGCAGAGCAGGTGGAGAATGGCATGGGGGCGGGCTCAGGACTCTGCAGAAGGAGTGAACACAGGGAGGCAGGAGACTGGCTCCACGCTGAGGGGCTGCAACTGGTCTCCCGCTGATACTCTGAGATAAGATACCAGCAGGATCACTGGGCCCGGATCAGGTGAAAGCACAAGTGAGGGGACTGGCCGGAGACAACCCGGAAAACGGCCCCACATAAGCAACTAAGCCACCCTGACTGCACGCAACTCACTCCAAGTTCGCCTGTGTGTTCTTCCACAGGTACTGTGCCTCTAATAAATGCTGTCTCTATTTCACAGTCTTGGTCCCTTTGCTGAATTCCTTCCTCAAAGACAAGGACCAAGGTCCTTCTTCCACAGCTGGAATCAACAGAAACAGCTAACAACAGAATGCTTCTGACATTCAAAATCGGCTATCTTGGTAAGCACGAAAGCCAGGTCCCGGGGAGAGAACGGATTTCCTAAACTGTCTGAACTCCCGTTGGCCAAGTCAGGATCTGGCCTGAGGACCAATCCCAGAGGGGCCCTGGAGGGCAGGGTAGGGAGTTCTGTCCTCCACAGAGACTGAGCCATGATGCTGCAGCAGGGGGAGGTGGTGAGGGGCTGGGAGGAAGGGAGGGTCCCCTTTCTGGTGTGACTGGGAAGGCCAGGCCCTCACGCCGCCCAGGAAGGGCACTTGCCGATGGAACCCCAGCAGACCCGGCTGCAACCTCACCTGGCTCCCAGGGAACCCCGCTCTCTGGGACTCGCGGCGCTCTGACCCTCCTGCCGAAGATGCTCCTTCATCACCACCTTGCTGAGGTCGGTTTCCTCACACTGTCCCCAGGCTCTCTTCTCATACAGCCAGCAGGTGGTCCCTAGGAAACTTCACCACCCCCAACACACACACATCTGTACTTCAACCCAACCCGTCCCCTGCTGCAACCCCAGGGACCCTCAGAATGGGTAACACCAGCCACTCCTCATTTACCCTCGGAGGCTGAGTCACTCCCCCACCCCCTCTCTTCTCCCATCCAAGAAATCACTCAGTCGTCCTGATTTTATCGCCAGTCTCCCCACCGCGCTGCCTCTCTTCACCACCACGTGTTCCTGCAGAGGTGTCCTGCCCCACCTCTGGCCCCAGGTTCTCGCTCCTCTCATTCACCGGCGGGGGACGGGGGGTGGGTGATGGAAAGCCGGTAAGCTTAGTCTGGCACACTCGCTGCATGAAGTTCTGAGCTAAAACTAATGGTGTCTCCTGCTTGCTCAACCAGCTCCAGCCACACTAGACTCCATGATGTTCTGCAAACACCCCCAGCTCACTCACCCCAGGGCCTTTGCACACCCTGTTCCCTCTGCCTGGAGCATTCTGCTGCAGAAGTAGCTGCTTGGATCCTTCGCTAATGTGCTCTTCGGGCGTCAGCTCACAGTCACTCCTCTGAGAAGCCTGCACTGACTACCCCAGAAAAGTAGCACCTCCTCGTCCCTCCCTGTCCCTTGTCCCTGCTTCAGTTTTCTCCACAGCACCTAGCTTCTCCTAGCATTTTGTGCATTTGTTTATTGTCTTTCTTCCACCATTTCCACCACGAAAATATAAGCTCCATGAGAAAAGGGATCTCATGCTTTCTTGTCCACTGTTACATCTCTAGCACCAAGAACAGTGTCAGCATGTAGTAGACAATAAATATTTGTTGAATTTTTGAATGGAGGTCTTAAGATAAAGGGACTATGGCTATATGACAGTATATACATGATGGTACTTACATAAAAGTCATAGACAAAGACTGCTTATTTGATATAGTCCAAATTCCTTAGCACAATCCAATAGTAAACTCTTCAGAAACTGACCCCAATGTTTCTCTTTCCAAACTCACCTGTGGATATTCCCTCTAGAAAATAAAATACCTGTCCCACCCCTCCCCTCCCCTCCCATCCTCTCCCCTTCCCTTCCCCTCTCTCTCTATATAAATGAATAGTGATGAGTGCTACTGTGTACCCTGTTCAAGCTTCCATCAGTTAACTGAGTACCTAGCACATAATAGCTACTCAATATGTATTAGTTCTCTTCCACTTTTTACATACTGATTATCCCGTCTTTTCCCCAATCTCCATACCCCCATTTGCTGCCTAAGGAAATCCTATTGGTTCATCTTGGCCCATGTATGATAATTTAGTGCTCGCAGCATAACCTGAGAATTACTTGCTTACTAATCTGTGCTTCTCACCAGGGATCAGAATGCGTCTCAGTCATCACTGTATTCCCAGCAGCTAGTGATAATGATACACCTCATTGATTTGTACCCATTTCGATCAATCAGGCAGCTTAAAAACATTCACGCACGACAGGGTAAGAAGGAAAAACAGCAGCAAAAAGAAGCTGAGGGAAAGTTATTACCCAAATAGGCACAACCATAAAACTGTGCAAAATCACTAACGCTGAGCTTTGTGGTTATCACACTAGAGAAGAAAACCTGATGGGCTTCTAGAAGGAGCATTAATCTGGTAGGAAGAGCCCCGTTTCTTAGGTCCTCAGCCAGCAGTTCCTGGTGCTAAAGGACCAAGGCCTAGAGAACAGCCCCACGTGGGAACTCGTGAACGATTCCCTGGGTCTAAGAGCAAGCACATGAGGCCACTACTCAAGAAACATTCACTGAATGTGAAAAACGTCCACAACTATTTTCAGTGACCTGAAACCTTTCTATTTTGCAAGACCTTCCTTAAACCAGCCCTGCCCTGTCCAGGCTAGGGGAATACCCTCTAGTCCAGTCCAGTTCACTAAACCTTTTTGGGCATCTACAGTGTTTCAGATCCCATGCTGGTTCCATGCATACAAGAATAATTATTTCTCTTTCCCGTTCCCCAATGTACCCTCAGCCTGAGGCAGGTGAGTCTCCCCAGAGTGACAACATCCAGTGCGCATCCCCCATTTATACCTGGGTTTGTCCCACGTGGAAAGCCCTCACCGTTAACCTTACTTTTATAGTTACACCTTCTCTGCTAGGCCTATACATACGATAAATCGCACAGAGCTTTCATCAGCTATTCCAAACCCCTCTGATATCCACTATTCCTAAACTGTAAAGCCCTAGAAACTGGCATACGATGTAGAAGTGTGGTGCATTGTTTCAATCAATTCACTGAACCAGCCATGTCTCCTAAAGCAGAGAGTAAGCTCTCAGAGCCAAGGGCAGACCTGGGACTTCTGGTATACCCCATGGACCCAACACCATGTGGGCCTGGAGCAGACACTCTTCCACGGCTCCTGATGCCCAGAGGGAGCTAAGATAAGGCGAGGGACGTGAACTAGACTCGCTAACAGGCTAAAAATGATCCCTCTCAATGCAGAACCCACCCTCTCCCAACATAACCATTTTTACCCCATGCTGAAACTATTAAGTGAAATTCTGTAGTATTGAAAAATGTAAGCCCTGTTGATTCCCATATCTGTCTTCCATTATTCCTTAGAGTGACAGAGTTGTTTTTTTCAAAAAGAAAGAAACACTGAATTTGCAGAAAAGGACACGGCTTCATCACCCAGGCCCGTGACCCAGGTTAGGACTGTGCTACTGAATATGGGTAGCCACTAACCACATGTAGCTATCTGAACTGAAGTTTAAGTTCAAGAAAATTAAAAATACAGTTCCTGAGTCACACTAGCCACATGTCATAAGTTCAATAACCACAATAGGCTACTTGCTACCATACCAGACAGTACAAACGTCAACTATTTCCATCACTGCAAATATTCTATTGAATAGTACAGGTTAAAGTCATCGTTAACAACTCAGTTAACTTCTGTGGGCCTGTTTCCTCTTGTGTAAAAGGGGAATAATACCTGCCTCACTGGTTGCTGTAAGATTTAAATGAGGTGCTAAACGTGAGCATCCTTAATAATTTTACTAGTTGTAGCCTGACGAACTACACCTGCGTATATAGTTATATACGCAGGTATAGTTTGACGGCAGCAGCAATCATTAATAGTAGTAGCTGTCAGAGGAGTTACTATCAAGTAGAATAAAGAAATTCCGTCTCAGGCCATGTGAAGAGAAGGATGCTGTCCAGGAAGATGGGGAAAAGCACACACTGGTCGTATCATCTCAGAATGCTGCATTTGAGGAGGAATACATACAAACTGAAGCGTGTTTAGAAGAGCCTGGTCAGTGGAAGGAGCCCAGGATTTCTCTTCTGGGGGAAAGAAGACTCAGCAGAAATGGAGAACAGAACAAATCCTGAAACAGACAGAGGACTGTCCTGGGGAGGGAGCCCGGACCTTGGGCAGCTGTAGAGATAACAAAGAGGTGAGCTTAACTCAGTATAGGAAAAATATTTGCTAGTCAGAGTTGTCCAGCAGTGGAAATGCTGCCTTATGGAGAAGAGAGTTCAGGATCCCAGAAAGTGCTCAAATGCAGTGATTCTCACACTCAAGTCACCTGGTGAGCTGGAGAAAATTCAGATGCTCTGGCCCCACCGCAGGGGTTCTGGCTCGTATATGTGGGGTGCAGCCCACGATTTGCATCTCTACAAGCACCCAGGTGACGGCCACGATGATGCCAGTAAGAGATCGCTCTTTGAGGGACACTGCTCTAATGCAAGCTGGCCCAACCCATCAGCGATGGCATAGAGGGGCTCTTGACATCAAGTGGGAGCTGGACCCTGCAACCTTCCAAACCAACTCTGGAGGACAGGCCTCCAAGGACTCTAGGTGGATCCTGGGCATTCCAGACTGCACAGGTGCCCAGCCTGAAATACGGCAAAGGTCTCCTGCAGGGCATGCCCTTGTGTCATCACCTCAGGCTAATCAGTTTCTTGCAGTTGAACTATTTATACAAGTGGAGGGTAATGTCATCAGGTAGTGCCAGATGCTCTGAGGAAAGAGGCCCAGCATAGATTTCTCTGCACGCATGGTCTCCAACGGCGGGTTCAAGACTAAATCACATCCGAGCAGCTTTCCAGGCTGCATTGTGTGGCATTCGGTTTCAGTATCGTGACCAGCAATGACAGCAAGAAGAGAGACATAATCCTCCAGCCCTTGCTACCCAAGGCAACTGCCATGTGGCCATATAAAGCATGGTCAGAGCTTGCCACACTCCTCTCACCAAAACCAGACATTTCACACAAATATTTGTGCCTGAATTTTTTCAACAGCTTTACTCGTAATAGCCAACCGTGAAAACGACCCCAAAGAACATCGACTAGCAAATGGATGGACAAATAGAGGTATATCCCCAACTTGGCAGCCTAGTCAACCATGACGAGAAACGAACAACTGACATACACAACAGGGATGAATCTCAAAGCCTTATGCTGGGTAAGCAAAGCCAGGCACAAACACATCATATTGTAACGTATCATTTATATGAAACTTCAGCAAAGACAAATCTAACCTATAGTAACAGAAAACAGATCAATCCCCGGGGTGCCTACAGGTGGGAAAGGAAGCCAAAGTAATCTTTAGGAGTGACAGAATGTTCTAGAACTTGATTGTCATTGTGGTTCCATGGGCGTTTACATTTGACTGTTCACTTAGAGTGTGTGCGTTTTATTGACAGTATACCGCAAGCAGCTAATTCTTTAAAAACAAAACCAGATGGGTATTTTCTGTTTCACTGGGTTCATTCTATTTGATGGTGTGCTTAAAACTGGTGTCACTGGTTGCCCCTGGAAGGAGACAGGTAGCCAGTGACAGGTGTCAGAAAGAGCCTTTCCAACTGTTTACCATTTTATACTTTTAAACTTTTGAACTGTGAGGCTGTATTGACCATTCTTTAATAAATAAAATTTTAAATTAAGAAAAAGAATTCACAAACATGTCCCTCATTGGTAAAATGAGAGACCCAACCCTAGGACTATTAGACTGTTGGGCGATCTATTTCAGGTTGTGGAAACCCTGCTCCTTGAGACAGGTGCTACACGGTCTGTATTTTATCAAACTCCTCTGAGCTCTGAGTGAATACCAATTTTTTTAAGCGTTATTTAGTATTTTTCAAAAAATATATCAAAGATAAGAATGCACACACACACTCATAGTTTTAAAATAATTATAACTTGAACACCAGGTAACTTCCACCACTGAAGTCAAAAAACAGAACACTGCCTGTACTCCAAAACCTTCCACGTGCCCTCTGTCATCAAACAGAGCTCCATTCAGCCTTGAGTTATACCCATTTGTTATGGCCAAGTCTCAGCTTTTGTGCTCTCAGTGCACAGCACTAAAATCTTGCAGATAATGGGCAGGTAATAAATGTTAGAGCTTTTGAACCCAGGCTCAAAATCCTAAACGCTAGTGCTGGTACCAGGTACTAAACAATCAAAAATATGCATTTAAGAAGTTCATTTCCCCAAAAGTAACATCAAGAAAAGTGCCAAGGGCTTCCCTGGTGGCGCAGTGGTTGAGAGTCCGCCTGCCGATGCAGGGGACACAGGTTCATGCCCCAGTCCGGGAAGATCCCACGTGCCACGGAGCGGCTGGGCCCGTGAGCCATGGCCGCTGAGCCTGCGCGTCCGGAGCCTGTGCTCCGCAGCGGGAGAGGCCACAACAGTGAGAGGCCCACGTACCGCAAGAAAAAAAAACAACTACAAGTGCACATCCCCCTCTGACGCAACAATTCCACTTCTGGCAATTCATCCTACAGCAATACTTGCTTATATGCAAAATAATGCATGTTTAGGCCATTAGTTATAATGCTGTCATAGCAAAAGTTGGAAACAATCTTAGTCCATCAGTAGGAGACAGGTTAATCCGTGACATCCATACAGTGGAATTCTGTGCAGCTGGAAAAGAACAAGGAAGTGATCGCCAAAGTACACTAAGAAGAAAAATAGTCCAGATAGTATTCCACAATTTGCGTAGAATATTTTGCATTTGCTGAAATATGCACTATCTGGAAAGATACACAGGAAACTTGTAACATTGGTTGCTTCTGGTAGGAAAGTGGATAGCCAGAGACAGGCATGGGAAAAAGATTTACAGAGTGTTTAACCTTTTGTACCTTTAAACTTTTGAACTTGGAGGCTACTGGCTATTTTTTTTAATAAATAAAATTTTAAATTATGAAAGAGAATTTTACCTCATTGGTAAAATGAGGGAGACCCAGCCCTAAGACCATAGGACTATTGCCCAATATAGCATCAGACACTATATTGTCCTTCTTCTGAGTGCCCACTGTAACTTCATAACAGGTTGCAGAACTATGGAATAAACTCTAGAAACACTGATAGCTAAGAGACCCAAAGTGCAGTTAATTCACGTTCGGGGGTCTAATAAGAAACAGCTCGGGCTTCCCTGGTGGCACAGTGGTTAAGAATCCACCTGCCAATGCAGGGGACACGGGCTCGAGCCCTGGTCCAGGAAGATCCCACATGCCACGGAGCAACTAAGCCCGTGAGCCACAACTACTGAGCCTGCACTCTAGGGCCCATGAGCCACAACTACTGAGCCCACGCACCACAACTACTGAAGCCCACGCGCCTAAAGCCCGTGCTCCACAACACGAGAAGCCACCACAATGAGAAGCCCTTGCACCACATCGAAGAGTAGCCCCCGCTCACTGCAGCTGGAGAAAGCCCGTGTGCAGCAACAAAGACCCAACACAGCCAAAATAATAAATAATTTTTTTAAAAAAAAGAAAGAAACAGCTCATTTCAGGAGAAAAACCAGGACTAGCACAGATCTGCAGAAAAACCTTCAGGTTAAAGGAGCTAACCTAGAAAGTAGCAGGCTGTGTATGTTTCGGTCATTTATTTTCTCACTTTAAGCTTAAGAAATCTATGTCCTGTAACAAGTATCCACCGCTGAAGCTCTGCTTATTCTGCAGTGTGTGGGTCATGCTTGTCATGAGGACACAGTTGCAGACAAAGAAGGTTTTTCTCCACCCTCCATCAGACTGGTAACAGATAACAGGGCACGACCTTCAGTGAAGGAGCCACACACTTCCCCCGTCTTTAGGGGTGAAGGGTGGTTTTTGAAGAGACAAACCTGTTGATCAGGGGCTTCTCACACAACATTCCTGTGTATTCTCTCTGTTCTTCAGCTAAAAACACGGCTGTTTTCCACACGGCACACCTGCGGGGCACGGTGATGTACCTAATCCACCTGTTTGCCGCCTGTTTTCTCATCAGGGAGTAAAGACAGTAAACCCAACCCTCCAGGGAACGGAAAAACAAATCATTCAGTGCCCATCTCAGGTGGCTGATGGACACAGGCTCAGTCTTCAGCGTGCACCTAAGCTGGTCCAGATAGGCCCGCTCTGGGTGCAAGAACGAATGCAAGTTCAAGTGTCTGTGGTCTGGCAGGCTTTGGGCGAGCAGGTCAAGACCTGAGAGTTTCAGAAAGCGAAGACCAAGTGCACTCTGGGCACACCTGTCGGTCCAGGTGCGTGGGGTCAGCCCACCACCTCTCCCACGAGGCTGCATACACACACGGAGAATGACAACTGTTTACAGGGAGGTGGGTCTGGAGGAAAGTTGAAGTGTGTCTACCTGTTCGAGAAAGGTGGCCGAGAAAGTGGGCCAGGACTGACACCTTCCTCCGCGGGGTCCGGCGTGCATCTCCCCCCCCCACCCCGGCCCTGGGCGCGCCCTCCGCCCGCCCCCGAGCGTCCCAAGGTCACCTGCCCTCCCCGGCGTCCCCACCCACCCCGAGCTCTCACCAGAACAGCAGGTTGGCCCCGACGAAGGCGAGCAGGCTGCGCAGCGGCCTCTTCCAGCTCAGGAGCTCGTCGGCGCGGCAGCCCAGCCACAGCACGGGCTCCCCCAGCAGCCAGGTCACCGCGGCGGCCACCCCGCCGGCGGCCTCCTCCACCTGCCGCCCCGCGCCCGCCGCCGCCCCTTCCTCCTGCACTTCCCCCTCCTGCTCCTCGCGGGGAGCCCGGGGGGGCGGGGGCGGCGGCGGCGGCGGCGGCGGCGGCGGCTGCTCGGCGGCTGCGGGACCCGGGCATCCCTGCTCGGCGGGCTCCGGGGGCGCCGGGCTCGCCATCTTCGGCGGCGCTGGCGGGCGGGGACTGGCACGGGCACGCGCGCGGGCGCGCCTAGGTGTCGCGCCGAGAGGGCGGCGGGTCCCGGCGCTGGGCGCGCACCGCGGGGCGCCGGCGGCTGGGTGCCTTGTGACGTCAGCCCCTGCCGCGGCGGGCCGCCTCCCGGGGGAAGTGGGTGCGGCCCAGTTCGCGCGGGGCTGGGCGGGGCCGGGCGGCCTCCCCCAGCCGCCCCGGCGTGCGAGCGGGGTGGCGTCCCGGGGGTAGCGGGGACCCCGCCCGGGACCGAGGGAGCGTGACCGCCTTTTCCCTTCCAGCTGCGGGGGACGGCGCAGTAGAGCACCGCCGCCCGGCCATTTATCTAAAAGGGAGTCAGGGCCACGGGCGGAATCAACTGGAATCCTCACTTTCTCAAGCCACCGATCGCCCAGCCCGCAGCCTTACCGGGCGTGACGGGCACCCCTCCCCGTGGCAGCGCATTTCCGCCGCCAGCGACCCGACGCCCCCCGCCCCCGTCGCAGGCCCAGTGCCCTTGCTGGGACAGATTGCACACCCATAGCATAGGTCTTCAGTACTCTGCGAATAACGTGATGATATAAAGGTTGGATTGAGAAAGGAAGGAAAACAAAAACGAAAACATTTTGGGTCAGTTCACGAGCGGCCGCAGTGATGGGGAAGGGGTCTGGGGGCTTCCTCTCCGACTTTGCGGGCAGCGTCATCTGGCTCAAGAACGCACGCTGGTCCGTGCGAGGCACAGGTGAGCGGGGAGCTTAGAAGCAGGACCCCTTGCGTGTGTCACACAGGTCTGGGCAGCCTTGATTTCGGTCGTTCAGAGTCCCTCTGGTCACCACAGGTATCAGGACGGGTAAGGCGCTGTGAGGGCGTGACAGAGTCCTGAGACCTTCCTTCCGGGGCCTCACTGGTTCTTGTGCTTCCGGGTGAGTGTCGGGGTGCGGGGGGGAAGGGAAGAAAGGTAAATGTTTATGCTCCCTTTTCACTATTTGCATTTTTTAAAGGTTCTGTTCTTTAATCCCCGCTGTCACTTTTCTCTGGAATAAAATGTCCCTTCCCCATCCAGAGCATTCTACCTGTGATGAATCAGAGCATCTTACATCCTCTTGGAGTTCACTACTGGCAGCCAACCTTCTTTCACAGGATGGATGGGGCTCATTCCCAGAGCAGTTAAAGCCTGTGGTTTCCAGGGAGCCTCTAGAGAAGGTTCTATAGTGTTCCTCTGGGGTCATTATATATGTTTATACCTCTGTGTACACATATGCAGCAATTCAGTACATTGCGGATGTGTGCACTTTCCTGTATGTAGGATATACCTCAAGAGGGTGTATTCCTAGTTCACTCAGAGGTTTACTGAGCACCTACTATGTGCCCAACATATTGCTCAGCTCTGTGGATATGGCTTCCACGCATAGGAAGTTCACAGTCCTAGGACAGGCCGGTGACAATCATGATAACTGCTGTGACAGAAATAATCACTCAGGGCTAAGAGTCCTTACTTAAGCCGTGCATCCAAAATTAGGGACAGGGTGGAGGAGTCAGGTTTCAAGGGGCTTTTTGGAATAGACGGCATCTGCCCTGAATGGTAAGGAAGTAAAGTGGAGGTTGGGAAGGGGAGGCAGTCATTTCTTTCGGGAAATCAACACGAGTGAAGTTATGGACTTGCAGGTGGACGTACGGTTCCTTATGTATATTTGCAGGAGGTCACCAAGGCCTCGACTGATCCACTAGTGGAAGGAAGTTTGGTTTTTGACCTGACGGCAACGCAGAGTCTCACGTTTCTGACTTGTCTTTGAAAAGAATCGCGACAACCCGGTAGAGAGTGGCCAGGGAGGCATGAAACTTCAATGTGGAAACAATCCCGGTATTTTTTTTTCCACAAAAGAAAGACCATCTTTCCCCGGGTATTGCCCCCTCTCTTGGTCCTAGTGCAGGACCTTTTGAAAGATAAAGGATGCTTTATTGTGTCACCTGGCCTTTGCTTAGCACTGGATACAGCCCAGGGGTTGCGAATATTCGGAGATTCGTCCCTAGACTCCACAGCTGGAGGGAAGAATTGCAGGGCAGAGGAGGTGAGGAACCCGATATCCCCATTGTCCAAAACAGCATGATATGATTTCAGAAACATGTCTGCAATATCCGACACATTCCTCCTTCTCCCCGGAATTCTAATTATTGTTGTCAGGATAGGTTGAGATAGTGAAAGCTGTTGACAACCAAGACACATAAAAGCTCAACTTCAGTTGCTACATGTGGTTTGCAGCACTTCTCTCCATTTAATGATAAAGTTCCCTACTCACCGCTCTGTGAAATCTTTTCCTTCTCTCTTAAAGTACAATGTTACCCAACACTGTTTTGCACAAAAAAACTGGACTGATTGCTCTAATCTGTCTTTTTCACCTCTGACCTCTAATCTACCAGCAGATAATGTCACAGGAGTAGACACTGGCCTAGACATATAAATGGGTGCTACTGTGTGTTTTTTCTTTGTCTACTTATCTTTGTGATGTGTGAATAATGTATTCAGTACTAAGACTACATAAAAATAATGCTAATGATGCTTAAAATAAACCTTGTCCCCTCGTTTCAACAACATGTCACGTTTAAAACCCCTGTGGGTAACCTTACCGTTTAAGAGTCTCTTCTGAATTTTGCATCTCTGTGTCCTGGGGACAGAGTGATTAACACTAAGGAGCTAGACGACTTGAAAATATAGATCCGAGGGAAACAAGGAAAATGGGTATGTGTCAGAGGGGAAAAAAAAAGGAGAGAGAGAGAGAGAAAAATAGTTGTAGCCATTGAATCTAAGCGACAGTTCAGAAAATAACAGCTCAGGCAAAGAAAACCCAAATATACACAGGAACTCTTAAAAGAGGCCACTCGCTTTTCTCTTCCAAAAGTAGCTAGAAAGCTTGTAATAGGAGAGAAAAACAATGAATAATTAATTCCCACTCTAGGAGGTCACATTGGCAACACCAAGCTAAGCCTTGAATGAGAGGGAAATGCCCCAATATTGGTTTCTTTTTTTCCCTAAAATGTTTCATATTAGACTCCTACAGGAGGTCCTTAAATGAAGGAGCCGTGCATCGATGTTGTATTATATTAGTCCTGCAGATAGATTTTTGTGTGCTGATAATTTTGTTAAAGCAATTCTACCCTCCTATTCTTACCATATCCTCTAGTCTGTATTCCTAACTTTCCCTAATTTTTTTGCCACTGAGTCAGGAGAACCTAATAGTCTAAGCAGAGAGAAATAGGAACATCACGCAACAACAGAGGGGCTGGAAAGGAAGAGTGTGCCTGGTTTCCAAGGCCCAGCTCACAAAAGGAATTAGCTATTTCTGTTTTGGGTTGACTGTTGTGCTTATTAGAATTGGAATATCCAACCCAGAATAATCTGTGTTTGATAAGCATTCTGTAAGGGAGGTGCTAACCAGAAATGAACCGCAAGATGGTGGCCAACCACACCCAGTTGGGGTACTCAGTTTTACGTATTATTCCCTAATAATATACAAAAGAGCTTTGTCAAGTCTTCAGGAAGGTTAATTTAAGGAACCTGAGGTCACGCTACAAGAGTATGTCCCGAAAAGGTACCATTTATCTGCCCACAGGCACACACATCAACACACACACACACACACACACGTGATCAGCACGGATGATTTCAGAACATTGACTTCCAAGCCCTTCCTACCTGCCTAGCGGTTACACTCAACTCAGCAGACTGGTCCACCGTTCCGGTCCTGTTGGAGGAGGTCACCGAGAGGATGTGACCACCAACTGAGCCTCAAGCTGGACCCAGGCAATTGGAGGCGCCTCACTCCCTCCCCCGTCCTCGGAAGATATGTTCTGCCCACCGTTCCCACAGCCGGAGCTGTCCCAAGGATGCAGCCATGAGAGAGCAGTGTGGTGTTGAGACCGTTTGGACGGTCAATGTAACTGAACCCCGTTAAGGCCTCTGTATAAACTCTTAGGATTCTGGCGGGCTGGTGCGGAAGTCAACTGTCTCCCCCAATGGGCTGCTAAGGGGTGTGAGCTTTGGGGCCTTAGGTGGGCCTTCAGCAGGAGAGTAAAGTGGCCTGGTCTGTGTTTCAGGAAAGTATCTGGGGCAATGGATTCCATAGAGCCCGGCAGAGACACTGGAAGAGACTCTTTCCTTGTCCCTCGCTACGAGAGGGGGGAAGATGAGGAACAAGTTTGGGACGTCTTCGGAAAGGCCGGTTAGGCAGGTGGGCACAGGGGATCCTGGACAGGATCCAGGTGGAGGGAGTGGCCTGTACAAAAACTTGCCAGAGGGCAGGCCGGCCGGGTGAGTTCAGACGCCAGATCAGATGGACTGTGGGGCTCAGAGGATGTGATGAGACTTCCGGACAAACAGACAGAGGGAGTTTTGAGTATCAGTAGCCAAGTTCAGACACAATTCTGTGAGCGGTGGAGGATTCCTGAAATTGCTGGATTTTCTTCTTTATCGTCGTGTCTTTGTTTTTATCGAGAGAAGTGATAGACTCAAAATTCCAGTCCCCTGAGGCCCCAGCTTGATGTCCATCATCAAAGCAAAACCGCGATGTGCTCGTCTCTAAATGCAGGTCTCCAAATCAGGCCTTCCGTCTCAGGGGTATTCTCTAAGCTAAAATTAGACTCGTGGAATGTACTGGAATCGCTGCGTTACATCCCACAGACATCCCTTCAGAGCCTGTATTTGGCTTGTCACCTGTGACTAATTTTAGTTCATTAGAAATCAGGCACAAAACCTGGTGACTTTTTAGGCTGGGATAGTGGCCCGGGCCCTGTTGAGATCATGCAGTCAGGCTGTGTCACATGCATCCTCTTAGACCCGTGCATAAACGGGCACAGCCAGGGCTGTTCATGGGCACACTTAAGCTCTACAGGACTCCTGAGCCATCAGAGGAGTTTGGAGATTATATTTGATACAGTTCACAGTATGGTACATTTGCTTGGAGGCCAATTTATTGTAAATTGATGGTTTCTGTCTACCCCACTGCACTCTCTTGTCCCGCCTCTGCCCTAAATCAGGCCCCCCAGAACAGCCTTGGGAGCTTCCTCTGGGTTGCAGGGACAAGGGCCTGGCTGGGACCGAAGGCCTTTCTCCTTTCTCCAGGGAGAAGATGCCTATGAACTCAGGGTCCCACAGGCTCAGTGGCCTCAAGCTCCCCAGGTGCTGGGCCGCTGGATTTCCCAAACTCTGCCAACCGCTGGCATCCAGTGCACCTATAGACCGTTTTTTCTCCCACTGATGAGGTAGTTCTTGCTCTTGCCCTATAAGGAAGGGAGGTGACAGAGTTGGAGGGAAGAGACTCCTTCGGGAACGTCTACCCCAGTGGGTCCCTGTTCCTTATGAGTTAAGCTTGTTTCTTAACCCATCCCGTGTGGGGCTGTCTGATTCCTCACAAGCCCTGTTGGGGAAGACAGGGGGGGGATCACAAAGACAGCCACCACCCTGGCACAAGAAGGAGCTTTAACAACTGCTCGGGAAACCACAGTAACCCACAGTCCCCAGGGCAAGAAATACCGGAGTGAGTTTTGATTCTGGTCACTCCTTTCTCTGTGTGGAGCGACCATACGTCAGGGTCGCCCACGACAGTCCTGGCTTATGCCTATTGTCTGGCATGGTTATTTTTTAAAAATAAGTTTATTTATTTATTTTGGGCTGCGTTGGGTCTTCGTTGCTGCGCGCGGGCTTTCTCTAGTTGCGATGAGCGGGGGCTACTCTTCATTGCAGTGCGCAGGCTTCTCGTTGCGGTGGCTTCTCTTGTTGCGGAGCACGGGCTCTAGGCACGTGGGCTTCAGTAGTTGTGGCTCGCCGTGCTTTGCGGCATGTGGGATCTTCCCGGACCAGGGCTCGAACCCGTGTCCCCTGCACTGGCAGGCGGATTCTTAACCTCTGCGCCACCAGGGAAGGCCCCGGCGTGGTTATTAATAGCACTTCGTTTTCTTTCTCAAAGGTGTCGGGTTTGGATGATAAATTATACAGGTTCCCCATCCATCTCTCATCTGTCACTAGCCGCTGAGAACGCTTCTTCTCAAAATAGAGCCACCTTCCCTGTCCAAGCTTCGTCACTTGCTGCCTGTCTAAATTGCAGTAGCCCCGTGCTTCCGTCTCTTCCGATCCACACCGTACACGTCTCCTCTAAAACACAGCTCTCAACATGGGACACCCACCCAAATGCTTCCAACGATGTCCGGTCACCTAGAACCGCTAAATCAAAATCACAAGCCACCTTCTAAAGTCCTGGGTCATCTCTAAAAGTCGTATTTCTTTTTAGGCAGATTAGCTGCTCGCTAATCTGGACACTTGACTATCGTCAGATGAACTCTCCACCAATCAGATGAACTCTTCACCGAGTCCACGCTCCAAGCAAGCCCTCACATTCATGGCTTTGCTGACACGGTTAAACGTTTTCCCGTCTTCTCCAGCCCTAGCTTCTCTCTCTGCAACTCAGCCCGACCCTTGTCCGGAAATCCTTCCTCAAGTGCAAGGAGCATGGGTTTCAAATTCATGAAGATCTGAATTTGATTGTAGATCCTAGTGTCCAGGCACTAACCATTATGTTTTATTGATCCTAAAACACACCTTTTCCCCCCCACATTTTAACATACCTGGAAATGAAATATGCCTTAAAATCTACGACACTTTAGCATCAGTTAAATATAGTAGCTCTCTGGCTTTGTGTTCTAACACAGACTCTCCGAGTCTTGGTTTCCTCATCTTTTAAAACAGGAATAATACCTGAGTCTCAAGACTGTTGTGGAAATGACTTGAGATAACTCTAGTCGAGACCCGGGGTGGGGATATCTCTGTGGGAATCTGGATACTATGTCCAGCCATTTTGTAATCATCACCCAGTATCTCACAGGAAGATGTACCACGTGCAAAAATTGCAGTGGCGGGCTTCCCTGGTGGCGCAGTGGTTGAGAGTCCGCCTGCCGATGCAGGGGACACAGGTTCGTGCCCCGGTCCGGGAGGATCCCACATGCCACGGAGCGGCTGGGCCAGTGAGCCATGGCCGCTGAGCCTGCGCGTCCGGAGCCTGTGCTCCGCAACGGGAGAGGCCACAACAGTGAGAGGCCCGCGCACTGCAAAAAAAAAAAAAAAGAAAATTGCAGTGGCAACAGATTCCAAAGTTTGTGTACTAATAGAAATTCACAGAATCCTCTGCAGTGTGCTGAATCAGAAAGTAGTCTCCCCCACAGGGGTGGCTTACCCACAACATTCCACTGAGAACTCTGTTCAGAGGAAATAAGGGGGACCTTTCCCCAGGGGTAATTGGTCAACTAGCTTTTAGTTGGAAAGATGTCATTTGCTTCGAGAAAACTACAAAAGCAGCTTTGTCCTTAATTTATTCCTAAGTAGAAAATCTTCAAAAGCTGATTTTATGTTAAAAAATCCCCAGGTAGGTAAGTATTGGGTCCCACGTGGATGTTTTGATAATGCTCATTGGGTAATGTTCATTGCCCTCCCTTGTGAGAGATCCTCCCCTCTCTGTACAAAAGTTTGCCCGCTCTGAGAAGCCTGGCAGGCAGCCACCCTGGGCTACAACTAGCTGACTGGCAAGGGAATCTCTCCTTCGGTGTCCTTTTGCTGCAACCTCAGGTGAGAAGCCCATCCTTTGCAGAAGAGCCCCAAGTACAGATCATCAAGGGTTGTGGTGTAGGATTTTAATTGGAGCTATCAGTAACTATGAAGAGCCTGAATCAATAATACCCCATGGCAATAAGCTCACTTAGGGAGCAGGTGTTGGTTTCTAACTATTTTCTACCAAAAAGAACCAAGGCTCCTTAGAGAATTGGCTGATAGTAGGTCTGAGTCAGGAAGGTGTTGCATGCTGGAAAGCAAAGATAAGTTCAAAGACAATTTAATAGTTCATATCAAAAGGACACAGAAGCCAGCTTGAAAGGGATTCCACTGACCAAATCTGGGAAACTTTAAGGATCAAAAAGAATAGGGACTTCCCTGGTGGTGCAATGGTTAAGAATCCGTCTGCCAATGCAGGGGACACAGGTTCGAGCCCTGCTCCAGGAAGATCCCACATGCCGCAGAGCAACTAAGCCCGTGCGCCACAACTACTGAGCCTGCACTCTAGAGCTCACGAGCCACAACTACTGAGCCCGCGAGCCACAACTACTGAAGCCCGTGAGCCTAGAGCCCATGCTCCGCAACAAGAGAAGCCACCTCAATGAGAAGCCCACACACTGCAACGAAGAGTAGCCCCCGCTCGCCACAAGTAGAAAAAGCCCACGCACAGCGATGAAGACCCAACGCAGCCAAAAATAAAATAAATAAATTTAACAACAAAAAAAACAGAGGAAGAGATTGAGGAGAATAAAGAAATATAACAGCCAAGTCAACGTGTGAAAATTGATTGAATTCTGGGTCCAAAAAAATAGTTATCAAGGACATTTGGAGGGAAAATTAGGGTAATTTGAGTCCAGACTGCATAGTAGGTGATCTTGTTGAATCAATACTGCTTTTCTTAGGCATGATAATGATATGGTGGTGTGAGAAAATATCCTCCTTCTGAGTGATGCAATATGCACCATTTAGGTGTGAAATGCCAGAAGAGCAGCCATCTGCTTTCAGCAAAAAGGAAGTGTGTGTATATATATATAGAGAGAGATATAAATAGAGAGATAGAGGAAATGGGTGCAGCAAGAT
This sequence comes from Aethalodelphis obliquidens, assembly GCF_003676395.1. Taxonomy (NCBI): domain Eukaryota; kingdom Metazoa; phylum Chordata; class Mammalia; order Artiodactyla; family Delphinidae; genus Aethalodelphis; species Aethalodelphis obliquidens. The sequence goes on from NW_020837973.1 coordinate 14,049,886, forward strand.
GCTGGTGAATCTATGTGAGGGGTATCTGGGTGTTCATTGGTCTGTTCTTTCAACTTTCCTGTGGGCTTGAACATTTTCAAACAGATGTTTTTTAGAAGACTGTATGAGAGAATAGGAAATAGAGAACGTTTATATATATATATATATATATATTTTTTTTTTAAACACAGATCTCTTCTAGTTCCTTTTGCCTGAGACTATGACCTTTGATAATTTCTCTTTTCCAAGAACTCTTGCTTGACTTAAAATCACTGTGACAACAGAGCATGGGAATCATAGCAACAGGAAATGAAATATTTCTGCTTTCTCTAGAGAACTGTAGCTTATCTATGTAATTCTATCTTCTTATATTGAACATCAACTATATACAAGATCCTATGAGAGGTACCACGAGTGATACAAAGATAAACAACAACATGGTTTCTGCCTTCAAAGGGCTTAAAATCGAACACATAAACAGGGACTTAACATGTTTTGAGTGGTTATTATGAGCTAAACAAAAGACTAGGACTAGGGATCTAATTATGAATAAGACACAGTCCCTGCCATCAAAGAGACCCTTGTCTTTTGAGAAATACAGACACATACATTAATGCCAATATAATAAAACAAGATTTATGAAAAGATCTTTATCACTGTCTAAAAATTATGCCCAAGCATCCAGGGACAGCTTCAGAACAAAGAGTAGCTCTGAGCTAGGATGTGAAGAGGAGGTCAGAATGTTTTCAAAACAGATTGGTAGACATTCCAAGAAAATGGAACAAAATATACAGAAGCATGAAGGTGTGAAGGTATCATGACATGTTTGGGGATCCACAGGTAGTTAAATATAGCTAGAATTTGGGGTATTTATTGAGGAGTAGGAGAGATGGAGCTGGGAATCAAGCTAGTTGATCAAGAGATTTCATGTTACACTGAGGAGTTTGAGTTGCATCCTGTAGGTGATGGGGAAGCTTTGGAAGTAAGTGACGTGATCTGATTCTTATCTTAGAAAGATAACCCTGGTGGTGAAGTGGCAGGTGAATTGGGAGAAGATGAGGGAGAGAGACTGGTTAATGGACTTTTGTAATAGCACAGGCGAGAGATGCTAAGAGCCTAAACCAAGACAGGGGAGGTGGAGACAGAGAAAGGGTAGGCGCAGGAGACATGTCGTATACAGCATCAGTCGGCTCTGGTGACTGAGTGAATGTTGGGAAGTGAGGGAGAGGAGGTGGTCCAAGATAACCCCTGTATTAGGGTTCTCCAGTGAAACAGAACCAACAGAATGTCTGTGTGTGTGTGTGTGTACGGGGAAAAGGGGGAGGGGGATTTAAGGAATTGGCTCATGCAGTTGTGGACACAGGCAAGTCCGAAGCCTGCAGGGTGGTCTGGGAGGCTGGGAATTCCCACAGGAGTTGATGCAGGCAGTCTGGAGACAGAATTCTGTCCTCCTTAGGGCATTTCAGGCTTTTCTCTTAAGGCCTTCAACTGATTGGATGAGGCCCACCCACATTATGCAGGGCAGTCTGCTTTGCTCAAAGTCTACTGATTTAAATGTGAATCACCCCTAAAAAAATAACTTCACAGCACCATCTAGAGGTATTTGATAAAACAGCTGGGCACCAAAGCCTGGCCAAGTTGACACATAAAATTAACCATCATCCCAGCCCCTTAAAAGACTGGTTATATTTTTGTGCCATTACTAAATTATGGAATAGAGGAGAAAGGCTGGAGACAAATTTGAGGAGAAAAATAACATCAGTTTGGAAAATGTTGAATTTCAGTTGGTCATGTTGTGTGGTCAATTGGAACAGATGCACAGGGACAGATCTTTCCAATGGGCCCAATTTAGAGATCTTACTGGAAGCCATAGGACCAGATGAGGCTAGACCACGAGAGACTGTTCATTCATTCAACAACAGATGTCTTCTGGGTGCCTCTATGGGCCAGACAGACAGGGGGACCATAGAGTACCCAAGATAAAATTCCTATCCTCATAGAGCTTAAATTTTAGAAGGGTTGGCAGGCAATGAGCAAATCTTCACATAGATATATCATTTCAAATAGTGATAGGTATAATTTACTGCTGCCTAACAAACCATCCCGAAACTTGGTGGCCTCAAACAGCTTTCATTTGCTCATGATTCCATGGGTTGGCAACTGGGGAGAGACCAGCTGGAGCGGCATGTCTGAGATCCATGCTATGGTGTTGGGTTCACTTATGCTTTTGCCATCAGTTGGCAGATGCTACACAGCGTTTGGCTGGGGCTGTCAGCTGATATGTCTCAGTTGACCCCCTGTGGCCTCTCCAGCAGGCTAGTTCAGGCTCCTCACTTGGCAATTGGGTTCCATGAGGGCAATCTCCTATTGTTCAAGCACTTATCAGGCCTCTGCTTGGGTCACCCTTTCTAATGTCCCAATGACCAAGGCAAATCATATGGCTAAGCCCCGAATCGTCATGAGAGGGGACAACATGAGAGCATGGAATTCATTAGGAAGTGACCATTAGCCTAACAATCTAACCTGTGCTAAGTGCAGTGAAGAAAATCAGAACAGGGTAAAAAGAGAGAGAATTAACTCAGAAGAGGGGGCTTTCACGGACAGGGTGGTCAGGAAAGTGACTTTGAGCGGAGACCTAAATGAAGTAAGACACCTAGTCATGTGAAGTTCTGGAGGCAGGGGCATGCCGGATGGAGGGAACAGCGAGTGAAAACATCCTGAAGCTAGAACCAGCTTGATGTGCTCAAGAAACAAGGAGAGCAGAGTGCATCTGGGCGAAGAACAATTATTAGTTACTGCTACGAGGCCAGGTTTTACTTCCTCACAGATTGTTGGCCATGTTCTGAATTACTGAGTTTGCCAAATAAGTACCATATGGATAACTTATTATTATACATAGTCACTTATTAAGTTTTAATTATATAGCTCTCCTTGAAAAAATTAACCCTTTCCTAAATATCTTGTGTATCTTCAGACATACAGTCATATATTCTGATTTCAGTTCACTTGAAATTAGTTCAAAAAACAGGATTTCAAGGAAGAATGAATGTTAAATCACACACAACATGCACTGAGGCCAAGCTGTTCGGACCTGGCAGTGAGACCACATCTGGCACAGCAACTGGGATGATGCTTGGTTGACTTGGTTTTCACAGAGTCCAGACTTGTGCATTAAAAGGCCGCATGATGGGGGCCTCACCCTGAATCCTCTAGTTCTTTAGGGATGACTGATTTCTGCCATTTTCCCCGAGATGCCATGTCAGTTTGACTTGCTATCCTGGTCATGGAGGGATTCATTTCAGAGAATTCTCCTTGGCCCTCTGCACTCTGGCAGTCTTCCAAGGAACCAGTGTGAAGTTGTACAACTACCAAGCATTTGGGGTCCCGGGAAATGACCACCAGCTGGGGCCACAGACACAGTGGACCCACTGTAAGTTGGATCTGGGCCAGGTCTCCATTTCTAGGCCAGACCCAATAGTCCTGTACTCTATCAGAGGCCAGTGATGGTGATTAGTGTCTCTAGGTATTAATGTCTACTAAAAGACCTTGCCCAGTAGTCATCAAAATACTTGGGTAACCTTCAGAGTTCAGTTGCCCAAGAAATCCTTTGCTGAAGGATTAGGAGACCCAGGACCACATACACTTGTGGCTTGCCTCCTGCGGACACAGTCTTTTCTTCAGTCAGTGGAACTGGGTCCAAACACTGGCTCAGGTCTGGAAGTTGGGCAAGTGATTATGACTTTTTATTGGGATGGTAGCCTCTTGGCCTTCTGATCATACCTCCTTGACTTATTTTCATTGTACAGTTGAGCAATCTCTCATTGGCTACCCATCTGTCTTGCTCCTGGGGATTCAGTAACTAATCGGATTTTGAGTTAATTCCCTTGAGTGTTCTTTTTTTGGCTGGGGGAAGAGTTTTCCATATTCGGGGGGAAAGAGTCTTCATGAATAGTTCTTGTCCAGAGGGGCAGCTGTCCACCAAAGTTTCAGTCTCCCCTTATATAAAATACAGTTGTTACTGAAAAGCGTGGAACTACATTTCCCGGCATCCCCTGCATAGAAGTAATGTTACGTGGCTAGTTCTTGCTAGAGGATTATAAGCAGAAGTGATAACACGTCTAGGCCGAGTAGGTTAAGAGGTGTACATCCTTATCCAATCAACTGCTCCTTCTGTGCCATTTGTTTCTGCCGAAGGTGAACTTGGAAGATAAATGTGGAAGAAGGCATAGCCTGCGTCAGCCTGGACCCCGGAATAACCACAGGAGCAGAACCTCCCAACATGATGCCCATATTGGACTGTTACATAAGCAAGAAATCACCTTTAATAGTGTTAGTCCAAATGTAGGAGTTCGGGGCTTCCCTGGTGGCGCAGTGGTTGAGAGTCCGTCTGCGGATGCAAGGGACACGGGTTCATGCCCCGGTCCGGGAAGATCCCACATGCCGCGGAGCGGCTGGGCCCGTGAGCCATGGCCGCTGAGCCTGCGCGTCCGGAGCCTGTGCTCCGCAACGGGAGAGGCCACAACAGCGAGAGGCCCGCATACCGCAAAAAAACCCAAAAAAAATGTAGGAGTTTGTTTGCTAAAGTTACCCTAACACATGCTGTCTATAAATTCTATATCAAATCTACATTAAATAAAATTGTTTCTTCCTCAGTAGATTTTTACCAGATTTGAAGGTATGTTTGTGATGGTGTGATGCAGATACAGATGACGGGACAGTATCAGATTCCCTCTGAGAGGCCCAGGGGTGTTTTACAGAGCTGGGCAGCTATCCCTCACCATAACTGGAAATGAAGTATAATAAAGTGCAATATGAATGCAATCAGCATGTACATCTTTCCTCTGTCCTCAACGTCTTAATATAAGCCGTCATTTTAAATACCTATCCCTGTATTGTGTTTGTGTCATGTACCTCCTCAGGTGCCCTGGCCTTGCCCATCACCCAGGCTCTCAGCATCGAGATGGCTGACAGCCACCCTGCAGGCCCACACTTTTCCACCCCTTGAGGCTGACGGGCTGTGTGTCTGAGGCCTTTGGATCCTCCTGACACAGATTTAGAGGCAGTGCCCCCCCTGTAGCGCATGTGTGTTAGTTTCCTATCGTTGCTAGAACAAGTTACCGCAAACTCAGTAGTTTAAAACAACACACGTTTATTTTCTTACAGTTCTGGAGGGCAGACATCTGGAATGAGGCTCACGGGGCTACATCAAGGTGTCGGCTGGGCTGCTTCCTTCTGAGGGCTCCAAGGGAGAATCCACTCCACGCCTCTCCCAGCTTCCAGAGGCTGCTGGCATTCCTTGGCTTGTGGCCCCTTGTTTGCCTCACTACGACCTCTTGCTTCCTTCTCGTCTGCTACTGCTGAATCTGATCTCCTGCCTCCTCATGACACGTGATTACATTGGACCCACGCGGATAACCCAGAATAATCTCAAAATCCTCAATTTCATCCAATCTTCCAAGTCTTTTTTGCTGTACAAGGTAACCGAACAGGTCGGAGGGGTTAGGATAAGGATATCTTTGGGGCCCATTGTTCAGCCTGCCACCATGGGGGATGCGGAGTCCCACGCAGCTTTTAAAGGCATCAGATTAAAAAACAAGAAAAAGGGACTTCCCTGGTGGTCCAGTGAGTGAGACTCCACACTCCCAATGCAGGGGCCCCGGGTTCGATCCCTGGTCAGGGAACTAAATCCCACAGGCATGCCGCAACTAAGGAGTCCGCATGCTGCAACTAAAAGGTCCCGCGTGCTGCAACTGAGACCCAGTGCAAACAAACTAAATAATAAATAAATATTAAAAAAGAAAAAGGCACCAGATGACATGGAAAGGTGAGGGAGCTGACTCCCCACATAGTGAAATTCAACAAATGGGAACCAAAAGGCAGGACCTAGCCAGGAAGAGACTTTTTTTTTTTTCCCTCTCCCTGGAGGAGTGCTCTGGGGCAGGAATTCCCTGGAGAGCCTGTGCAGAGATGTCCCATGTGGCCACAGAGAGATTCCTGCTGAACGCCTGGCTGGGTCTCTTGGTGGCTCATGGGAAACTGCAGTGGGCACGGTGATACGGTCCTTTGCGTGGCTTCCCATCCTTCTCTGCCTCACTGGCTTATCCTTGCTGCCCTGGGATTGCACTTCCCAAGCATCAGCAGTTAATCTCTGCCTTGGGCTCTGTCCTCCAGGGAATCTCAGCTGGGGTGCCCCCTCCCGCACTGAAAATCAACGTTTATTCATTTATTCAAGAAATAATTACTGAGCATCTACTATGTTCAGTTCTAGTTCGGTTCTAGTTAACAGAGTCACAGTAATAAATAAGAAAACATTTCTGCTCTCACGGAGCTTACGTTCTAACTGGGGAAGACAGACAACAGACAATTAAACAAGAAAATATCATGTAGTGGCCAGTGATGCAATAAAGTCTAGCCATCTTATATCTGGTGGTGAAGAAAGCCTTTTCTAGGGAGTTGACACTTAAACCGAGGCCTGAATGACAAAGAGTCATTTGTGCAGAAGCTGGGGAAGGAGAGGTGACCTTAATGGCAGGTATCAACTTGCCATCTCACGTGGAAGATTCTAGGTAGCATGCTCTGGGTGAACAGCAGCAGAAATTTACTTTTAAAAAATTCAGGGTTCTGGGCTTCCCTGGTGGCGCAGTGGTTGAGAGTCCGTCTGCCGATACAGGGGACACGGGTTCATGCCCCGGTCCGGGAAGATCCCACATGGCGTGGAGCGGCTGGGTCGGTGGGCCATGGTCGCTGAGCCTGTGCATCCGGAGCCTGTGCTCCGCAACGGGAGAGGCCACAACAGTGAGAGGCCCGTGTACCGCAAAAAA